>NC_141699.1:300827542-300882542 GCF_964263255.1 Lissotriton vulgaris
GTCCTCAGTAGAGAGACAAGGTTAGGAGGTGGTAAATACAAAGGTCCCATCAAAATTAGCACATTTTGCGAAAGAAGTCTGAAAGGCAACTTGTAATCTTTGGTCTGAGATTATTTGTTAACAACCGTTTACGAAGAAGGTGGCATGGTTGTTTCATTCCGGTAAGATAACCTTGAAGGACAACTTGAATAACAGGAAAGTACATTTTCCTTTCTTCATTATTGCATCTCGCTTGATGTTCGTCGACACTGGCCAAAATAACTAGCTTATCCTCTGACCAGCGAATGGGAAGATAAACCACTGTGTGTCCCCCTTCCAAATACACAACTACAATCAGACTGAATGCCACTCCCCATGGCATCCACCATGAGCCCACCACATGCACACCAACTTGCAGAACCTAATGGTGTATCCAATATCATTCTAGAGACCCACTGCAGTCTCTATGCATTATGCTATACCATACCACCATTTTGCATGCGCTATCCCACAAACCCATGTACTCTCAACAATGTAACTTTAGATCCCACAGCACTATAGTAATTTAGTCCTTGACGTTTGAGCAAAAACCTTTAAGATGCCCTTTGTATGCCAATCTGACAAAATGATTAGCTGTAAAAATACTTATATGCAATAGAACTATATGTTTTTGGAACTTTGAAGCATGGAATCACTTTACAACTTTAAATTAAATTTCATTATTTGCCAACAAGACTATTTTTACCTTCTGCATGTAAATAATATATTTGCGTTCATAGTTTCTTACCTGTCTGCCCCTTGGCACCATCTCAGCAGGAAATGGTTAGGGAAGTTGACAGGATGGAGGTGCACACCCAGCTGTTCTGCAAGGGTAAGGTAGAGCACAGACAAACTGATGGGGATTCCAGTCTTACGGCTTATAACCTAGGAAATGAAAGTGTCATCAATGATCTTGTAAAAAAAACGTTAATCAGCTAAAATACAGTAGAAACACAAAAGCACAGGATCAATTGTGGCATTATATACTTAAAAGAGACAAAGCCTCAGAGTAAAGCCACTAGAATAACTCATGGACTTCCATCAAACAATCTGCAAGATTCCCACTGTAATTTTGTGATGGAAGCCCTTATCAGCCAAACTATAAAACATGGTCATCAAAAATAAACCTGCTATGTACGTCTCAATGCCCCCCTATTGCTGTCTAATTAATTACCCTGAAGGTGCAAGGTGATTTCTGTCAACGAGAACTATGGAACTAGGGAAAAAGAAGCAAAACACCAAGCAAATATTTCCTGTAGTTTCCTAAGGAGGGTGTGCTTTGAACTTGTGTTGACATACCTGTAGTTAAAAAGATGCAGGACCAGTAAAACATCAAAAGTTGGGAGAAGCTATTCAATCTTGAATACAACGACAAAGCAGAAAGAATATGCAACCCTCAAATACTGACCCATGAGGAAAGAATCTAGTGGAATAATGCTTTAACGGTAGTTTGAAACATAACCATGAACTCTTCAGGCTAAACCTGTAACTTAATTTTTTCAATTTCTTTACAGCGTCAACCAGCGTTTGTTTTCCACATGATAGTTAAAAGTAGATCAGGAGGATTCAACTAGTTTCAGATCCTGAAGTTATTCAGCCAAAAATCGACATCCCTTTCTGCATTTATTTTCTTTATTCCTAATTTTTATACCTTTAAAAAAAATACACAAATAAAAACCAACACAAATCATAAAACAAGAGTCTGTAGCACATAAAATTAGTTAGGAACAAGGACTTTAAAATGTTTCAATTCCATCTTAAGACAGAGTGTATTCACTAAACAACATGGCTGATGTTCACCCGTAGCAATACCTTCATTATATTTCAAAATTTATCATGGTATGAAGTTTAAGCCATCTCTTCAAACCCCAAATCCCCAAACAGAAGTTTACCTCGTGGATGTACGAGTTCAGCGGGTTGTAATACTCCAGCTCATTACCCTTGAATTTCAGTTGAACATAAAGCACACAATTTATGGCCTCCAGCACCTGCTTCTGAAGTTCCACTTCTGAGACTGTAACAGCTAAAATGAGAGAAGAAAAAGAAGTGACCAGTCTTTCATGCAATGTTTCAACAGGAGTGTGAGAGAGAATAGACAGAACGAGTGTTCAGACTAAAAAAAGTGCTAAGAGTGTTCGAGACCTTTCCCTCAATTCCACACATGCTTATTAAAACAAAGAAAGTGGAGCACTGCAGATGTGTGATGCCAGTACTAAGCCCTCCAGTTACCAAGTTAAAAGACGGTTTGATGTGACATACCCCAAAAAACTGTTTAATAAACATAATTTGAATTCAAAACAAAAAAAATACTATTAGCGGTTCAATAAAAGATCATTGTTTAGAAATAATTTAGCATACATAAAATTACTGTAATTCATTAAACAGACTTAAAATATTTACCAAAGTTTCTGGTAAGGTTTAGTGCCTTTGTGATATTTTTTGTTTGTTTTGAAAAATCAATTTAAAGCAATAATGTATTTTTATTTGCATAGAATTTATCAAATTAAAAATAAACATTACACATGTTAAGGATAAGAATTTTGGTGTGGGTACCACATTTTATCAAAATGTACTTGAATTTAATTTATATACTGTAGTTACCAATAATGCAATAGTTTAAATTAAATTGTGCAAACTAAGATAAAATTAATTTTATGTAAATTATTTACATATAATGATATACAAAAACTATAGATTTATCATAGTTTAAGGATACCATGAAGGTTAGCAAGACGGTGATGGAAAGTGTATATTTTGTTTAATTAAACTTACTGTAATTAAAACTAAAAAAGGATATTAATTACTGAAAAGGGGCAATGCTACAGTTAAGCAATAGTGACAAGGTTACACAGATCGAGGTGGTGTAGAGACAGTGAGTATTGGAATTATAATAATAGTCCGACAGTAATGGAACAAGAGGTAAAATTGTAAAAGTAACTATAAAACAGGTAACAGAAGAGATGTAATGCCACGTTTTTTTTTAATTTATTGATTTTCAAAAATTGCATACAAAACAAAATGAATACATCATCATAAACAAAAAACAAACAGTGGTGTGTGGGAGGCCATTATTACATTCTGATCATTTGACAGAGCAATTTCCTAAAAAGTACTAAGATAGAGGGCTTAGCATTGTAAAACACAGTCTTCACAGTCAGCATTTTCAATCTAGTGGAAAATTCATGCAAGACACCATGTAATTTGGCAGTAGTAGAACATTCATTTCTATAATATCCACAAGGTATTAAGACGTGTCAGACTCCTCCAGCACCCAACAAAGGCATACAAGGTACATTGAAAAATGAATCATACAGGCCCAGCAGTAGCTCCGGCAGCCGTATCAGAACAGGGCCAGTAGACCTGGCTCGAGCCCAGTCGATAAAAGGTTCCCATATGTCTTTGGTCTGGAGGTAGGTGGCATTAATTCCCAGACTATATCAAGTTGAGTTTGTCCATACGTAACCTCCCGAATCCAATCACGGACCTCGGGTTTTCTCTTCTTCCCCCAACATAAAGCTATCTGTCGTTTGGCAAATAACAATAACAGCACATGTAATTTGCGTTTTTTAACATGTGTGTCCCTGACACACCCAAACAATCCAAGCAGTGAGGACGGAGAACACCAGGTCCAGAAATTGATTTATGGTTTAAAAAATTTGAGTCCAGTACTCGGCGAGTACCGGACATGTCCATGCCATATGGAGGAAGGAAGCCTCGAACACACCGCACCTCCAACAGCAATCGTCGTCTCCGATTCCCATTTTGAATAAACTGATCGCCGTTCTATAGTAGCGGTGTATAAATTTAAAATGAATTAGCCAAAGTTTATAATTGGGCGATAAGTCAGTCATCTGGGCACAGCAATATGACCATTGGTCGTCAGACAGAGGGGGAACCATCTCGGTATTCCATTTAAGGCGAGCAGCAGAGACAGCCAGAGGCGCATCATTCTGCATATGAGTATACAATCTGGTAACCAGTTTGCGCGGTGATGGCGTAACCAGCAAATTTTCTAGAGGAGTCAGTGGGCTGGGCTGGGATGGGAATTCTGCATGGAGCTCCCTACATGCTGCACTGAGTTTATGATATAGAAACGTCAATCCGAAAGAGAACTGCTGGCCTTCTTCTGCTCTCTGCGGGTCCCTGAATACTCCGCCTGGGTAGAGATCAGCGAAGGTGTGAAGTGACTTCGTCTGCTCTACCTTTTTAGTGATTTCATCCTTAACATTTGGAAGCATGGGGTTCTGCGCCAGAGGGATTGAAGGGGCATACAGAATCTGTGCGCCTGCTCTTCTACGCAACCCATCCCAAGCCAATCTGAGAGTCTCTGGAGTGTCTATGCAGTCTGCGGGGCTTTTAAATGGCTGATACACTGCAACTCTGAGTGAGACAGGCGCAACCACATCCTACTCAACAGCCACATGAGGCTGAAATGGCATCTGGTGTACCCAGTATTGCAGGAATTGCGCCTGCGCACAAACAGCGTACAGCTTCATGTCCAGGGAACCAACCCTCCCTGTCTGGTCGGTAAGGATAACAGCTCCCAGGAAACCCTGGCTTGACCTCCGGCCCATACTAAAGATATTAGCAGAGAAGTGGGAGATTCACAAATAGATACAAAAATGTAGGGTGCACAACCATCTTAGTCAAAGCGATTTTCCCTGCTATTGAGAGTGGAAGTTTAGCCCACAGGGTCACCTTTTCCTCCAGCCAGACAATGGCCTTCCCAAAGTTTAAATTCCATAACTCCTGCAGATCTCTGCTTATCCAAATTCCGAGGTACTTCACAGCCTCGTTTTCTCATCGTAACGGGAACTCCGAGGCAACTGCCCTTGTACTATCTGTGAGAGGAAATACCACAGATTTAGACCAATTAATGGTCACCCCAGAAAGGCCATCAAATGTAATGATTCAGAAAAGGGGGTGGTGATGAACAGAGTGTCTGAATTAAGCAGACCACTCTTACCCAGTCCAAAGATCAGGGCTTGATCCATCACCGTTATTTATCTCACTGCACCATCCCAGCTCAGAACCTGGCTATATGCAAATCAGTCTGTCCCTGGCCCAGTGCATCATGGAAACAGGGCAGACTAAACTACCAAGCCAATTCTTCACCAGAAAGGAGACAAGCTACCGGGGACCGGTTTCTGGCATTTCAGCCGTCTTCGGCCCGGCTTGCTTGAATCCTGATGGTGCAGTAAGAAAGGGACTCATGTCTGAGTATACCCTGCCACACCTATAGTGGCCAAAAACGATTCAGAAAAGGGGGTGGTGATGAACAGGGTGTCTGAATTAAGCAGACCACTCTTACCCAGTCCAAAGATCAGGGCTTGATCAATCACCGTTATTTATCTCACTGCACCATCCCAGCTCAGAACCTGGCTATATGCAAATCAGTCTGTCCCTGGCCCAGTGCATCATGGAAACAGGGCAGACTTCCAATGGACAGAACACAGGACAAAAAGAAGAAGAACCAGAACTTTTACATGCAAGACCCTTTCCTGCAAGATTACTAGAATCCATAACCCAGCCAAGGAAACAGCCAGGAATACTAGTGCCATTCAGACCAATGACAAATCCACAAGGCCTCAAAGGATATCTGGGGAAGGCATGAAGTTCAAGAACTAAACCACCTCCAGGAGGCTAGAAATATATAAATACATGAAAAACAAATTCAAAGCAGGAAGGACAAAGAGCCAACCAAGTAGGTGACCCTAGAGAAAGGGATGCCTGTGATGCAGATCAAGAATCCCAAGCACCTGAGTGGTGGTTTAACAATACAACTAAGGAAGATGGCCAAGAGCATCTGATGGCAAAATCGAGCAACACTGTAATACACAGACAGAAAGTAACCAGATGCAAATTCAGAGATATGCAAGGCAGCTCAACCATTTGCTCCATTACCCAAGATGGAAAGGGTAGTAGAAAGACGAAGATTAGGCAACTAGCTGCCCTCCTCACAGGACAGTGAATGAGAACACAACAGTGTACAAGCACATAACAGTCAACAAAGCATCCACATGCAACACAGCAAGGGGGATGCAGTAAAGAATAGAACTAACTCACTAGAGTAACAGTCACATTCCTGTCTCGAACCAAACACTGCAACCCAGAGTCAACTGTCCTGTTGCTCACAATAACTTCTTGGGGGACAAGACTATCTCATGGACTCAGGTAGTCCAGCTTGCTACTAATATAAAGACAGAGAGAGCAGATGCACGGCCCAACTCTTAAAGTGCCCAAATAAACCACTAGAAGGTGCAGAGAACCAGGAAGGAAAGGTTGATTACTCAAGCCAACCACACCGGCCAATGAAAAGTGCTAAAACCTGTAGGATGCCAGCCCAACCAGAGAATAGCAGGGGAACAGAATGAAGCCAAGTAGCACAATGAGCACCAGGTTGAAGCAGCAGCTATGACCTGTCAGGAAAACAAGGACTTCTACCACTGGCAAAGCATTAATAGAATATTGAGAATAACACTTGACCCTAGAAGACAAACTTCAAGACCAACATATGCCATGCCATGAAGCACGTATGATCACCAGAAATCACCATAAAGCACAGAGGACCCAGCTTCAAAAATGGCAGCACCAAAATAGTCCCCCAAACAATTCTGGCACACATCAAAAGGTTGATACAGGGAAAAAAATACAAATAGAAGTGTAGCTCAAGCCAGCCCAACAACAAAGGGTACTCAATTGCCAGCAAAGCCCAGCAAAGATGGGAAACAATAGGTGCATGGGAGGAACCTGGACTGACCTTGCACTGTGAGCTGTCAAAGGCTTAGTGAATGGGACGATCGCATGAGCACTGGCCATGCAGCCCTTGCTGGAAAGGGAGCAGTGGGAAGGTAGCACCAGGCAGAGGAAAGCAGATTGAAGCATTATGGATCAGAGTGCCCCTTTCAAGAAGTAAGGAAACAGTTTTGGAACACCATGAAAGCAATGTGCACAAGATGCAGACAACCATAAAGACACCATCCCTTGAAAAAAGGTAAACAGAAAGTCAAGTGTCACAGGGAGCCAGCCATAAAGGTGAGGGCAGGTATGCCAGATGACCACCTGAGAATAACAGAGAAGAAATATACTAGCCACAGAAGTAGAAACACATAAGTAAGATAGACATCCATATTAGGGGGAACACATCCTCAATGCAATTAAATAAGCAAAGGCCGCTTTTGGTTCTCTGATGCCTGGTGTTTAAACCCAATAGGAGCGTTACTGTTAATATCAAGATAACTTGGTAAAAAATGTTCTTATGCAACGTACCTTATTACTAATGCAGATCACATAATAGTGACAGAATGAGTACCTCACACCAGCTGCAGCTTAAAGTCTAGATGTTGCATTGTAAAAGTCATTTACTGCAAGATGTAGAATCAGAATGAACATGCAATCTGTGCCAAATTAGTTCCTCGTAGAACATCTCCACTGAAATTCACATTGTCTGGGCCACTCTAAGAGCTCACCAAAGTTTGGAATATAGATTATTTGTAAATGTTGCTTTGCTACTGAGGAGTACCAATCATAAGACAAACTTACATAAAAACATATCTAACATTCTAGCACTATCACCTGGAGAGGGGGTAATTGTAATATTGCACTCTTCAATTCAACTCAAAACTCACTTAGTAGTAAAACTACAAGTAGCAGTACTTCCTAACAAAGCACAAAATAAAATAGGGTTAACGGGGATGAGGACGGCAATGAGTTGAAGGATTGTGCTTCCATTCATGAAATCATTCTCAGATTCTCTAATTAGCTTTACTTACAATGAAGATAAGTATAAATGTGACATAGGTTCTTTGACAAACCAAGGGAATTATCTTACAAGTTTTGGTCCACCATCTCTTAAAGGAAAGAATAGGAAGTTCTTGCATGACCCAAAGTTCTTGCTTAGGCGGATGACATTCTATGGTCACTTCTGCACTCAATATTGCTACACATACAAAGAAGTATTAGCAAAATATTTCAAATCCCTCACTGGGTATACATTTCTTTATTTCTTTGCTATCCCGGTTGCTACATATGTTTAGGGCTATTAGATTTTACTTCTCTAGGGGCTAGATGTAGGTAGAATAGATTTACCGATTTTTAATTACCGAATTTTACCGATTCGGTAATTAAAAATCGGTAAATCTAAGGGGTGGGTATGTAGGTATTCCAGATGTGCTGGAATACCGATTCGGAAGAATTCGGTATTTACCTATTCGGTAAATACTGAATCGGTAATGCCCATTCATTCCTATGGGCTTTGAAGCCCATAGGAATGAATGGGCATTACCAATTCGGTATTTACCGAATCGGTAAATACCGAAATTCACAAGGGTGCAGGGGGTGTCACTTTGACACCCTCTGGCACCCCAAAGATAGGCATATGCGACATGTGGCACACAGACATGCCCTAAGGGCATGTCTGTCTGTCACATGGCTAGGTGTGCATGCACACATGTGCATGCACACCTGAATTCGGTATTTTAGCACCCAATAGGATTGGGTGGTAAAATACCGAATTTGTAGGGCCTTTGGGACTCAGAAGAGTCCCACCTACATCTGGGAATTACTGAATCGGTAAAAATACCGATTCGGTATTTTACAGATTCTGTAAATTTACCGATTCGGTAAATTTACAGAATCTGTAAAATGTGGCCCCCTACATCTCAAGATGGCAAATACCGGTCGGAAACGGCCGAATTCGGCCGTTTCCGACCGGCATTTGCCACCTACATCGGGCCCTAGGTCTTCAAAAGTTTCCAGGCTATTAGAACTTCCTCTATGCAGAAGCTTAAATAATCAAATGGAAGTATTGCTAGCTTAGAATGGCTGTTTCAGCAGAGGGTCCAACTACCTGATTTCAGGGGGTAATACTTGGCCAAACTTCGAGCAGCATAATTACAGTAACAGGCTAATTTCCATATTAGGTAATTCACAGGAATTCTCTACTTAGATTTAACCACCGAAACGTCTTCAAGCAGATCAAGGTGAAGACAGTTGTTGCTCTCATTTCAGGCAGGCATGATATTCCCACTCTTCCAGGATGTATGCTGTATTATATGAAATTGCCATTTGAGAAAAATTCAATATTTTAGTTAAATACCAAAGACAAACTAACCTGAAATAGGATATTGAGCACACTGACCAACCTGCACGATTTTTTAGGAATTTGGGCCTTGATGTAGTCTTAATGGAACTACTATGTTTGAATAGTTTCAGTTGAAAAGATGCTTTGAAGCCAACTTTCCTGGGCTTTTCGAGCTACAGCGTCATCCATTGGTCATAGCATTTTTAAGCCCGCTTTCAATAACTAGCTAATATTAAGAACCTCTGGATAAGAGCCAAACTTATGAGGCAAAAATTGTCACTGGTCTGACGAATTTGGCATTTTGCCCTCTACTGATCAAGGCTTTCCTGAAAATGGTGAGTACTACTGCTACTTCAAGTCTCCAGTTGTTCCACACCATGTCTAGAATCGATTATACTTCAAGGTAAACATATAGATTTTTTTTAAGAGATCATGAACGTGCATTGAGTGATGCAGTCCTCATGAAACAGACCTCATGTTTTGGCAATAACAAAATTCTCTCCAATTTGGAATTTTGGGAGAAGAAATTTTAAAAAACGTATCTGATTTGTGAAACAACTTTGTTGAAACCACGTTTTTTATAATATCTGAGTGGGATTTGTGTGCCAAAATTATTTACCCTGACAAGAACCCCCTTACTCAACTACGCGACAGTCAGTTGACTGCCGTTCAATCAGGTGTGTCTCACTGAAGAGTCGATCTTTTGGATCCAGAAATAATGTACTGCTTTTAATTCATGCATCAATCCTAAATAGAAGAAAACAGCCCTGGATTGGTCAGTAACCATACACGTGATTACATATGACACAAGGTATAACTTATTGAGCAATATATATATTTTTAGAATGTTGTTCCATCTCGCTTCTGAATGTGGATATTAGAGCTTATAGGATCTGGTTTGTTTTTTGTAATTTTGCATGCTGTACCCCACTCCATTTTATTTGGCTTTATATGTTGCATGTTATTTACTTCTGCCAGATCCCAATAAAAAAGGTTTATTTGGTGCAAAACTGTGATGCTTGAGGATATGCCCCATACAGGGATACATGCACACGTAACCTAAGCTAAGACATCTACATTAGTCTTCTGTGCATTTTTCTGAGCTATCTGATGCGACTGCAGGGGTCCTGCCTCAAGAATTTTGTTACCGCATCAGTTTTGAAGAAGAGTTTGGATTAGATACTAAGTTTGCTCAAAGGTAGGGGCTCAAGAATAACAGTAAAGAAAGGATATGTGCTTATATTATCCATTACTGAGACCCGCAACCTTAAGCTGTAAGTTACTGTGGCAGCTATGCCTTACTCCGGTCCCAACGGTTGTATGTGGTTTCATAGAAAAACAATTTCATGGAATACCATTACTGAGAAACCGTTTCACCTAAACTGTCTAATGGAAATTTTCAGACTGAATGGCATTCATCATTTTGTAGAAACAAATTCATAGAATGTCTTTTTGTTGGATATTGGCTTTGGTATGGTTATTTTTTTTTCGTTTGACAACAAATTTTATTGAGTTTTGTGAACAGGAAATACAGCACAGCAATTCATCACAGTTATGATGCAGCAATACCAGTCTCGTCATTTGCTAACAGCGCACGCTAAAGCCCAGTCTGGACCTAGGTGTCTGGCCCTAGCGGAATTCTCCTACCCGACCTGACCCAACTATTTGTCCCACATCCGACCATGCCTGTTCGGACATCCCCTGGCCTTGTACAATGGTTTCTCTTGTGCCGCACACCAGTCTAGGCCCGCGCCATTTAGCTATGCTGGGTGATGAGGGACTTTTCCAGGCAGCAGCTATGTCCAGTTTTGCCAACATGATGGCTGTGCCCAAAAATGATTTGTCTGCTCCGGACCCATCTAGATCGTCTATGACACCCAGGAGTAAGGTCAGGGGGTTACCTCCCAATACGGGATGAGATGGGGACATACCCATACCATGTGGAAGAAATCTGCTGGGTCTGACCCGCAGCGCGTGTAGGACGGAGTAGCTAGAAGGCCGGCCTGGTAGAGGCGACTAGGAGTAAGGTATGCACAGTGGAGGTAGTATAGCTGAATTAATCCGAGCCGGGCTGAAATAATGATGGTTTTGAGAGCCATTAGGGCGGCACGCCAGTCCTCCCCGTCCAAAGGGTCCAACCAAGCCTCCCATCAATATCTAAGCGGGTGAAGTAGACCTGCGACACCACCCCTCGTCCCAGATTTCCCATCATGATCTGAGACTCGAAGGGACTGAACTCAGGGATTGTGGTACCTGTTGGGATGTGAAACGTGTGGGCATGCCGGAGCTGCAGGTACTTGCAGAATTGTTATGGGTGAAGGGAATAGGCAATCTGCAAGACTTGGAAGGATTGTATATGGTCTTCCTTCCACAGGCCCCACAATTGCGAGATATTAATAAGATCACATTTCCTGAAGCCCTCCAGTGCCTGACCTCTCTGAGCCTGGCACCGTGCCAGAGGGGTGTCTGTTATGAAAGTCTGGGGTTCAAGCCTGAGTAGTGCAGGGAAGCGTGAAATGCCAGTAAGCCCGTTCGGGTCACTGTGGGGAGTGCAGCAGGTATTGGGTCACCATATAGCATTGCTTGGACCTGTCCCAGCCCCTCCAACTCTACCTGGTAGGCTGCGTCAGTCCATCCATTATTGAACCAATCATGCAGGACTAGATGGCGGGTTGAGAGGTAGTTGCGGTAGAGGTTGGTCATGCCCATACCTCTATCAAAAGGCAGGATTTGGCAGTGGGCCAGGGCCATTCAAGGCCTCGAATTTCCCCAAAGAAAGGCCATGGCCAGGCTATCCAGCTCCTTGAACCAACTTTGCGGGAGGTCGAACAGGATGTTTTGGATTACGTATAGGAAGCAGGGGTGAACCATCATTTTAAACGGAGCGATCCTCCCAAAGGGGTTGAGCGGAGGGGCCTGCCATCCGTGGAGGTCCGCCCTGGTCTTTCAAACCAGTGAGGTGATGTTGAGTGACCATGCCAAGTCTGGGAGTAGCGCAACCCAGATACCCAGGTACTTAAACGATTGACGCCTTATCGGGATGGTAGATTGCCAATCGAAGCAGTCTCTTGAAATGTGGAGGGGGGGACCAGGGTTGACTTGGTGGGGTTCAGTCTCAGACCCGACACCCGCTCTAAGGTACAGAGGATTTGGGGCCATCTAGGCCCCTATTGTGCAGGGTTAGCTAAGAAGAGCAGGACATCGTCCGCATAAAGGGTGATCCAGTCCTTCTGCGAGCCCCTCCACTTCCATCCCTGGATGTGCTTGTCCGCCCGAACGAGGCACAAAGTGGCTCCATCGTCAAAGCGAAAGGGAGGGGCGAAAGTGGACAACCCTGTCTCGTTCCTTTTCAGATCAGGAACGGGTCAGACAGGACCCAGTTAATAGGCACCCGTGCCGTGGGTCGGGAGTAGAGGACTCGGACCAACATACGGAAATGGGGGCTCAGGCCTGCTGCAGCAAGCACGTCTACCAGATACAACCAGTCGACTGTATCAAAGACCTTTTCGAAGTCGACGAGCAGGAGTGGCAGGCAAGGAGAGAGCAAATGTTGGTGGGCCAAGGCCAAGTGGAGGCGTTGCATTCAGTGTCTCGTACTACGCGAAGGTATAAAACCGCATTGGTCTGGGTGGACGAGCCTGCAGAGAACTGGTCTTAGCCATTGTGCTAGGATGGTCGCGTATATTTTAATTTCTGTGTTGATTAGAGAGATTGGGCGATAATCATAGCAGGCAGGCGAGGGGGGCTGCATCTTGGGGACGACTACCACGGTCTCCACAACCTCAATGTCGAGGTGGCAGAGATACGGAGGTTCCCACCTGAAACAAACGTGGAGGTGGGGGATAAGTATGTTTCGGTATGTGGCGTAATACTCTTGCGGGAAGCCGTCTGGCCCAGGTGTCATTATGGCCGCAACAAGGGAGACTGCCTCCCCTATTTCCTCTTTCGTGATAGGGAGATCCAAGCTAGCCGCTTCTGATTCGTACAGCCAGGAAAGTTGGATTGTTCCCAGCTCGGACAATGCCAGGGCAGAGGTATCTGGACTGGCTGGGGAGTGAAGCAGGGAGTATTAGTCGGCGAAGTCCTTGGCTATGGAGACTGGGGTATGACGAGTCACGCCTGTTAGATCTTGGATCTCAGGGACTATACGGTTCACCATTGGGTATGAAGCCACCCTGTGAAGTATTCTCCCGTTCTTGTCCCCCCAACAATATATGCAGGCGACCGAAGACCTCCATAGCAGCTTCGCTGAGTCCAGTGAAAGTTGCTCAATTTCATCTCTCAAAAGCGAGAGCAGTCGCTCCCCCTTTTCGCCCGCTGCTGTGGGTGAGGTCTGCTCCAAGCGGGCTGCCTGGGCCTCGAGGAGGGTAAGCCAGCTGTGCCTGTTGCTTGGCCTTAAGCTGGCCCCTGGCAAAGCCATGAAAGGTAGCCTTCCCGGCCTTACAAAGGGTGCCCGAGGAGGGGACCATGTTATGGTTAGCTAGGAAGTACTGCCAGAGTTCATCTCCTATCGCCTTCAGAAATTCGCCATCGTGGAGGAACCAAGCATTCAGTCTCCAGATGGGGTGTAGCATGTCTGCACGGTCTCCTAGGCTGAGAAGAAGCAGCAAGTGGTTTGAGAGGCTGCTGGGGAGGATGCTAATGCTGGAAACCTTGTGACAGTCCAGAGCAGGCATGTAGATCAGGTCAATTTATGCGTTCAAGTGGTGTGCCGCAGAGGTGTGTGTGTGTGTACTGGGTGGTTCTAGAGTTCCATGTCCTCCAGACCTCTCTTAGGCCTAGGTTTGTCATCCACTCTGTCAGTCTCCTGGCAAATAGGGATCTGGTTGAGGAGGGTGCGCCTGTGGTGTCAAGGTCTGGCCGCATGACCACGTTGAAGTCCCCAACAATCACAGTCAATCCCAGGGGGAGGGAGGATAGGATGTCGCTGATGGTTTTCAAGGTGGTTACTAAGGTAGCTGGTGGCACATAGAGTGACACTAGATTGGTGGCCATCCCTCCCAGTGTCCCAGTCAGGATCACAAAATGGCCTTGAGTGTCTCTGACCACATTGGTGGGTGTGAAATGAAAGGTGCACCAAAGTAGGATTGCTAACCCAGCGAGGCCCGTTCAAAGCCTGCATGCCAGGCTCTGTCTAACCGGTACCTCGCGAGGAAGGGGCAGTGAATACCAACGAGGTGTGTTTCTTGGAGTAAGAGGTCGTTGGGGCATGTCTGTGGGCATATATCAGGACTGCTGTGCATTTGACCCTGTCTAGGAGGCCATGAACATTCCAAGACAGGAGTCGGAGGGATTCACCCTTATGTAGTGCTTGCGTCGTAGAAACAGGAGGTAACCGAAGGGACATTTGGTGCTGCCAGACTGGAGGGCCCGGCTGGACAGCAGAGCAGCATGTGAAGGGATTTGGTTGGCTGGCGCCTGAGCCACGCGCATGCATGCTGCGAGTGAGGGATTGAGTGCTGTGGTCGTCGAACGTAGATGAACCATAACTTGGGACAATGCTCCCGGACCCTCCCCCATCCCACCCCCGCTCTATACTTCAAGAAAGGAAGCATCTGTCACCCTGGTAACAGTTCAAGTAATACAACAAAACAAAACTAAAGAGCTTAGTGTGAAGCTGCGTGGTGGGCCCCTCCATTCATCAGGATATACACATTATATTAGCTGAATCCAGCTGTATACACCGACTCTTGTTGACCCTACAGCCCAGCTTCCTGGCCGAGATCTCCCCTGCATAAGGCCTGCCAAGCTCTTGGCTGCATGGCTTAAATGGTCGGACTATGGGAAAGATCGGTGTCTGTGGATCCCACTTCTGGGGGGGAGCAGGAGGGCCGCACCCGGCCAAGGGTCTCTCCACAGATCGGGCATGTTGCAGGGTGCCAGCAGCAGATCAGGCGTGTCCTCGAGGTTGCGGCAAGCGGTCTCCGGTGAGGCAGACCCACAGCCCTGGGTGCGCTGGTGCGCGTCTCCAGGACCTGGAGCCTGCAGACGGAGCCAACCCGGATTGGAAATGCGGAGGGAGGGCAGCCACACAGGATCCAAGCGGGCACTCCTCCGTGCGCCAGATCCAGGTCGATTCGGGTGTTTCAAAGATGATGACCCGAAGACGGGCCGGGAAAAGCAGACTGTATTGGAGGTTGAGGTCGCGCAGATTCTACTTGACCTCCATGTAAGATTGTCGTTGGGCCAGGACTTCCCTGGTGTATTCTGGAAAAATCATTATGTTGTGACTTGGGTAGGTCAGGGCTGCCTGGGACCGGGCCGCTTGCAGGATAGCGTCTCTGTCCTTGAAACTGAAGATCCTGGCAATGCTTGGCCAGTGAGGTGCTCCTGGTGGTGGTCTGGGCGCCAGAGATCGGTGGGCCAGTGCCTCTGCGAACCACAACGACAGGACCCACTCTGGCATCCATGACTTAGTCCAATCCTCAACAAGAGTTGCAGCTTGACTGCATGGTTATTTTTTAAACCGTAAATACAATGGCTGCACCCAACCCTGAATCCTAAATGCCCTTTCAACTCCAACACTTCACCAGTCTCTGAACTGCAAAACCCCTCACTACCTCTAAACGCCACTCATTCCGGAACCCTAAAACCCCCTTTTTACACCAATTACCCACCTCTCTCTGACTGCTTAAACCGCTTACCACAACCTGGCTCCAACCATCCATGATCCCTAAAAAAGCCTAACCACCATTAACCACCAGCCATCCATGACTCTTAAAACCCTCACCACCCCTAAACTCTACCCATTCTTGAACTCAAAACCCTTTTTCTACATTCAAGCTTCACCCGTCCCTGAATCTTAAAACACTTCACCTGCCTAAACTCCAGCCAATTCTGAACTCTATAAACTCTTCTCCTCCCCTAACTTCTAGCCATCATTGAACCTTAGAAACCCTCGCCAGCCATAAACGTAATGCATTCACAAACCCCAAAATCCCTCAACACCCCTGCACTTCATCCACCCCAGTGTCTTAAAAAAATCCTCACAACCCTAAACTCTGCTCATTGCAAATCCCTATAAACCACTCACTACCACTAAACCTCTAAACTCCACCCATTCCCGATACCACCACTTCTAAAGTCTACCCATAGTTAAACCCTAAAATCTACTTTCTGTGCCTGACCTCCACCCATTCCTGACACATAAAAACTCCTGACCACCCCTAAACATTAGACATAACTGAACCCAAAAACCCTCACTGGTCCTAAACTCCACCCAAGTTTAATATAATTTTGGATTTTAACTTAAAATTCTCTTTCCTTTAAACAGTTTCCATTCATTTTCAATTAATTTGTATTTTCTTAAAACTGTCTTTCCTTAAAATTGGTTTTCCTTGATTTGGTTTCCTCCAATATGGTTTCTATTAATTCACATACATCAGTCCAAACATGCTCTAAGCACATCCCAAAAAATGAAAAATAAAATAAGTGTAATATGGGAAGAGTCGACAAACCATAGATGAGAATCCGGGAGCCAACATATTTATTAACTATAGAAAAGAATCTATAAATAAAGAAAAAAGAATGGACAAGGTGTACCATCATCACCTGCCTATTCTAAGCTCCTAATGATCAAGAAACTCCTGCTTACACTTCAGTCTTGCTTAGTACAGTTACTTTATTCCTACCCGATCAAAGTCGTACAAGTAAGCACTTCAGTAAATAACCACCACCAGTACTGGCACTCAGCGGTCCAGATATGGGCGAGCAATGTGAGCGCAGGGTGTGGTCGAGCCTAGCGTAGGGGAGATGCGGAGGACGTGGCAAAAAACATCAGACCTCCGCTACAAGCAATGACAACAGCCCACAGCCTTCATACAGCCTGGTTCCCGGACACAGAGACCCCTGCAGCAGTGGCTGTGGCAGAGCTCCCAAGGCAGATGAGGTCATTGGAGTGACTGGCCTTTTCTGCGAGTTCCAGCGGTAAGTGCATAGGCACTAAGGGGCAACCCGCAGCGGACGGAGCGGCCAATGTTAGATCGGTGTGGCTTGTTGGCTGGAGGGGGCCCACCTTTACTGTCTTTAATGTCCCCCCACATTTGCCTCTGCCTGGGTCTATCAACTTGCAGCTCATTGCTCTTCAACAGTCCATTTCACGCCAGCTCTCCATATCGTTTAATCACAGCTATACACAGTGAGTCTACCTGTCTGCTTGTAAGCTTTTCCCCTGGCAATCCTTTGGCAACTATTCAGCACTATCCTTACTGGGAAGTGTGAAATGGCTGAACAGGAGTGAGGGAGAGCAACTGAGTGACAGATGTCGGGGACCAGGTTAACTAATTAATTGATCAAATTGTTGTATTAAAAAGTAAGGTGGCTTGTCGCTTTCTGCATCCCTGTGAAACAACCAGGGGAGGTTTGGCATTACAACTGGACACCAACTGGTAAAATATGACGGAACCAAACAGAGGTGATATAACAAAACAAAACTAGGATACAAAATGTAATACCTCTATTTTAAGACGCGCACAAGAAGCTCACTGGGAAGTGTGAAATGGCTGGCCAGGAGTGAGAAAGAGCAATTGAGTCACAGATGTTGGGTACCATGCTAAATCATCCTCGATGCCAAGACCATGTTCTACTCCGATAGGATACTGTCAGCGGAGTCACAATCCAAAGAAATCTTCGCTACGGTGCACGAGCTTGCCTCATCTAACAGAGCCACGGCTTCGATCCCCCCCTCCCAACCTCTCTGCGACTCGCTCAACGATTTCTTCGTTGATAAGGTTGCAAAGATCAAGGCCAATATCCCCCTCCCATCCCCCACATTCATTAACCCCTCCCCACCTGCTGCCACTTCCAAACTCACCTCCGTTCCCCCCCTGACCAAAGCCACGCTTCTCCCTCCGCTTCAAAAGGTGAAGTCAGGTTCCCCCCTGGACTTTGCCCCTGCTCACATCCTGAGAGAAATCTTCCTAGCTTGTCCAACTCCACCCCTCACACTTCTGAATGACTCACTCAGTAACGGAGTGGTTCCCACTGCCCACAAATTCGCGGCTGTCATCCCCATCTTAAAAAAGGCCGGTGCCGACCCTTCATCCCCTTCCAACTACCGTCCCATCTCCCTCCTGCCTTACCTGGGTAAGGTCTTAGAAACTCATGTAACCAGCACCCTGAGCACCTATGTGGAAACCAATCACTGCCTCTCCCCTCGGCAGGCGGGCTTCCGCCCCCTCCACTCCACGGAGAAGGTGGTGATCTCAGTGATGGACAGCCTCCGCGAGGGCATGGACATCAACCTTCCGCAGGCCCTCATTCTTTTAGACCTGTCCGCCGCTTTTGACACGGTGGACCACTCCATCCTCCTCACCCGTGTCAGGGCGGCGGGCATAGAGGGCCTAGCCCTCGCTTGGCTTGAGTCCTTCCTGAGCGATAGGGCCCAGGCGGTCCACCTTGCTGGTTTCACTGCTGCCTCCCGTAAGGTTGTGTGCGGGGTCCCCCAAGGTTCCTCACTTTCCCCTCTTTTGTTTAATTTATACATCTACCCCCTTATTTTTATGTTACAGCAGCTTAAGGTCACGGTGTTCAATTACGCCGATGACCGCCAGCTAATTTTCAACCTTTCTCATTCCCCCTCATCTTCCCAGAACGTTCAATCTGTTATGTTGTTCATCCAGGATTGGATGAACTGCAACCACCTCAAACTCAATCCGGACAAGACGGAGCTAGTCTTGACCGGAGGTGGTTGCAGTCCCTGGTCTCCTTCTCACTGGCCTCTTTCACTTGGTGCCCCCCCGCTCCCTGTTCCCAAGGTCAAAACCCTCGGTATCCTCCTTAATCCTTCACTCTCTGTCCACTCACAGGTTAATTCGGTTGTCTCCTCCTGTTTTTTCTCCCTCAGAACCATTAGGAAGATCTCCCGTTTTTTCTCCCTACCGGCCCGAAAGATCATAGTAATGGCCATGGTGCTCTCGCTCCTTGATTATGGCAACATCATCTATAACGGCGCTCCAGCCTACGCCATTCACCGTCTGCAGCTAGTGCAGAACCAGGCTGCCCGCCTGATCCATGGGCTGCCTAAATTCCATCGTCCCACTCCTCTACTGCAGGCACTGCACTGGCTGCCGGTGAAAGAGCGAGCCTTGTTCAAGCTTGGCTGCCTCACTTTTCAGGCCACAATGGGCACCGCCCGGAGTTCATTTGCTCCGTTATTAAGCCTTACACACCGGGCAGAGAGCTTCGCTTCACCCATCAGGCACTCCTAACCACTCACCGATTCAGAAAGAAAAAGGCTGGCGGAACAAAATTTGCGGTTCTCGCTCCTGTGTTTTGGAACTCCCTTCCTGCGGAGCTCCGCATGACACCTTCTTACACTGAGTTCCGGAAAGGTCTTAAAACCCTGCTCTTCTCCCGAGCTCACGCTGTCTATACTCCCTCTGCTCCTGTTGTCTCCTCGCAATCCAAAAGCGCCAAGAAACCGCGTGGTAGAAGCGCGCTATACAAATGTTTTTAAATTCAATTTTTTTTAAATTCAAATCATTAATCAAATTGTAGTAATAAAAAGTAAGGGTGCTTGTAGCTTTCTGCATCCCTGTGGACCAACCATGGGCAGTCTGGAATTGCAAATCAAAGCTAGTATATAAAAATGTAATCCCTCTATTTTAAGATGCGCACAAGAAGTGCTCTGCTCCTACAGGAGTTACAATACAAGGAGTTAACCCAGCTTAATCACTAGGTCCTGGTAGACTGCGGTACATGTGCCAATTGGCCCTAGTGGACAGACTAATAAACATTGAATTCTTTAGATATACCTGTAAAAATAATTCACAGTCTTCAAAGGAAAAAATTAAAATAAACACATTTATTTACACCAGACACGGATATCTCTTGCGTAGTCAGAAAATATCATGAATACAAGTTTTCACAAATTCAAGCATTTGCAGATTGTAGTCTGACTGATCAGTACAATTGTTGAAATTGTGTTTATAAACGTACCCTGCTTAAACATAAATGTTTCACAGTAACCCGTTCATCACAATACAGGTGTCACTTCGGATTAGCCTCTTTATACGAGCAGGCGAGACATCCCTTCATGGACCTCTTGTGGGAGCAGACCAAGTTATCCATGATTCTCCCACTGACGGGTGACGTTTCCAGTCGATAACTTAGGTCCAGGGTAGCAGCATTCAGCTGCTGCCGTCCGGAGCGTACCACGTGTACGTTTCCATCTTCCCTTTATTAGGCGGCTGCCTCAGTGCTCCGTCCTGAACTGCTACGAATGGATGCAAGCCGCTTCCTCTTCTTTTTAGGTCTCGTCTTTTACATTCCGAAGGAATGGGAAATGGCGAGAATTCAAGTGCTCAAAATCCTCGTGAAACCACGGGTTTTTTCGTGCGTTTTTCTTCAAGTTCACGTGGCCACAGGCACGCGCTTTTGGGCCATAAACTTTCACGGCCATCTGTTCCCCAGCTCCAGCACCTCCCCTCCATTCCCAGCCCTTTGATGCTTCCGCCGCACTCCAATTGCTCCCCTCTCCCGTGGCGTTTGTAATCCTGCCCCCTGCGTTGCCCCCTCACACTGTGCTCGCATCTTTTTCTTCTTTTCATGTGCTTGTTGTAGCTTTGGCAGCCCCCTCCCACAGCCTCACAAGCTGAGCAGCACTCCTCAAGCACAGCGGGCAGACGCCGCCACTGGGCACTAGTTTGCACAAGAAACACACATGTAGCATGCTTCTAAGTGACAACGGCATCTGCTCACTGGACCACAATGCCATGCTGCCAGTGTTTTGATACCGCCTTGATCTCCGCCGTTCACAGTGATGTTTTAACTTGATTCACCCCGGTCTGCACGCGTTAAACTAACGAAGTGCACAAAGCACGTGCACGACGCACTTCCAAAGATCACCGGTGAAACAAGTCATATTCTGCGTTCTGCTCCAAATGCTGTGTAATGCCCCAGCGTTTGCAGTCTCCTCCGGGTGCCTAACTATCATACAGGACTGATTTTCATCCGTGCATTAATAGAACACCTTTGTAGAAAGTAAATTCCTACTTAGATCAACGGGACAATTGTGCATGCATTAGATGTGCATACAGTGCTAGGAGACACGGAAAGGGCCGCGCCGCCGCTAGTTTGAGAGTAAAACAGCGCAGAAATAACAAAGCTGTGTTTTATTGCTGTGGAGTCGAAGTAACAAGGCTTGAGTGGCACTCAGCCAGGAGAGAAAGCTCTGAACACATTTGGTCACCATATTTAATCTTTACACGGCATTCGTCACGTGTGTCGGTGTAATATATAAACCAGTATAACATGGACCCTTTCTTTTCACTTTACTCATGCGCATTTTATCGGACTGTTGATGGCGTATCGACCCTGAGAGCAATACGGGCCTAATGCGAACTCTGACTGCCTGGATGAATCTAACCAGGCCCGCACCACCGCGACACATAGAGGAGTTGCTGCCCTAGCAGAGAAACGATGTCTGGAGAGCCTCCCTGGAGCCCCAGGAAACAGTGGACTCTTTGGCGTCCTGGTCTGTTCCCAGGGATCGGCGGCTGCCACTTCCATGTTGCCCCCCCCGCTTCTCGGCTACCTCCCCAGGGTGGAATGCGTGGTGCGATGCAGGCATTTTCCCTCTATCGGCTGGCCTCCTCGAGCAGATTATCTGCTTGCTTGCCCATATACCGCCGCTTCGGGGTGTCTCTGCGCGCTGTGCTTAGTGCTACAGCCAGTCTCTGCTCGCTATGCTCCCGGTGGAGAGTGCGGTGTGAGCTTGCCTCCGTCTCACACTTGGGACGGCTCTACCCCCGGCAGGAGTGCAGAAGCACCAAGTCTAGGAGTGACCTCTCGCTCTACTCCCCACCTTCTGGCGGCGGTGCAAGCTCCCTGCAGCTCCAGCTGATAAGATCAGAGCTGAGTGGAGCTCCTGCGGAGAGCTTAGCAGTAAGGCAGGGCGCAGAACAAGGCACCTGGGACATCTCGCCACAACACCCCGGCGCGGAGGGGTTAGTCTGCCGCTGCCACCCTCACTCTTCTCCTGCACCGCTTCCTTCACTTTACCACTACCTTTACTTTAGCTTGATCTGGTCACTCCTCCACCTGTGTCTGCTCCATATCCGCCCTCCACCTATGTGCCTACGTTCCTCACCCTGTACCCTCTCTACTCCATGCGCACCCCCGCTCCACTTGAGCCCCCTCACCAGCACATTTGTCTACTACACCCGTATTCCTGCTCCACCCACACAACCCCTTCCACCCGTACCTTCCTGCTTCTCAACGTCTGACCTAGCCTCTACTCTGCCTCTCCCCCTAATTGACCTGTTCCCACGCACCGGCACTCTCCCCTACTCCTGCACACTCTACCTCTCTATCCCTCCACTTGCACACTCCACCCTTCCATCCCTCCACCCCTCCACCTGCACACGGCACCCCTCCATCTCTCCACATGCTTCCTTCTGCCTCCCAACAAGTGAATCCCCTCTACTCCACCTGTAACCCTGCTCCGTCTGAGGCCCCTCTTCTCCTCCACCTGCACACTCCACCCCTCCACCGGTTCCCTTCTGCCTCGAAACAGGCACATCCCTACTCCACCAGGAACCCTCCTCCACCTGAAGCCCCTCCTCTCTACGACCTCCAGCTCCCGCTCCACTCCTGCAGCACCAGTTACCCTCACCTTAGCTATCCTCCCTCCACTGTTCTTCTCTCTCTTTGCCCACCTAGTTTCCCTCCTCTCCATCTGCACTGCAATACTTTCTCTCCAGCTGCCTCCATTTGCCCTTACCCTCGGCCTCCCACTCAGCCCTCACCCCCCATCACTCTTCACCACCTCTCTCCAACCGCACATCACAGCTCTCTAACGGTGCACATCCGTACCCCCTCTCTTTATCGACATCACTCCACACCACGTACACACACTCTCCTGTGATCTCCCTCTGGTCACACTTTCTTCACGTCATTACCTTTCTCCCTGGCGAGGACCCCCTACACACACACAAACACACGCGTACCTCCCTGCCACCGCCCTCTATCAGTCTCCGCATCGCTGGCTCCCTATCGCTTAACTTTCATTTATCTCGCCCTTTATCCTGCCATCTGTCCATCCGGCCACCCAACCAACCATATGGATACAGCTATCCATCCACCCGTCCATCTGTCTGCCCGTTCTCTCTTCCATCTGTACCTTCTTCTGTACGTCCATTTATGTGCAACTTTCCATCCATCCATTTGTCTGTACATCTATCCGCACTTCTGCCATTCTCTCTTTCCATTGATTCATCCACCTGTCAGTCCCTACTACCATACATCAATACCTCTTTATTTTGCTCTGGCTAATCATTCGCCTCTCTCTGCCAGTGTATACATGTTGATCAACGGTCCATATGTACGCTGTCTGCTCGTTCAATATGCATATCTATATTACTTTGTTCCGCAGCCCCCCCCTTTTCTGATGTGCAATCGCTCTTTGTTATTTCTCCGGTTCTTCTCCTCCACAGTCCCTCTCCCTGGCATGTCTGAGTTCATGCCCACCTGCCCCCTCCTCAGCGTCAGTTGCCTGTCCGGGTCTCTTGCAGCGTTTGCACCAATATTTGCTTGCACAAATAGCGCTATATGGTGTCTGTGCATATCTCAGCGCACAAGCATGCCTTCCAGACTCTACTCACAGTCAGAGAGATCCCGGGGCACACACCACTCACAGGCACTAATTCCTCTAAATTCTGATGGTGCATAATTGCTAATATATACTGTATACTTTTTAGAAAAGAACAACATTATAAAAAAAGTATAGTACAGCGCGTGATTATCAGCGTCACCCATAGCAGCTGGCTTCACAAAACTGAAGACATTATAGCAAGACGGCTCAAAATTTCACACGTTCTCGTGTTGATTAATAGCGCTGCAAATGTTGTCTTCGGGGTGTTTTCAGTGCTGAGGGTGTCGCGTGGAAAATTACAAAAAACAATTTGATGGACAGAATGTAGATCAATGTCTTACATTTACCCCAGTACAAGGATCTGGGCCTAAATCCATCGTTTTTTGCACTCCACACCACCCTGGGTCAGATAATGGCTTTATGCAAATCAGCTCTGACCCTGTGCCCCATGGGAACAGTCCAGTCCGAACTACAACAGCCATATCTTTCCCAGACCGGAATCAAGCATCCGCGGCCCCCTAACCCGCCTTCCCCATCCGCCGCAACTACGTACAGATGCACAAGCTCCTCTCTCTATATACTGTTGTGTCTTCAAGCGCTTTGAAGCTTCGCTTAACCACACGGAATGCTATACCACAATTTGAACTAAGAAATACAATACACATGTGGATTTCGGATGTTCTGTGCCCGTGGCCCTTTCACTCTTCTAGTGAGTTAATTATCACAGGTACCACCGGCCCGTCGCAGAATCTACACACCTGTATTGGGGATGAAAACACCGTTTGCTTACAAATGTTTCACACTATGATGGCTATAAAGCGGGGAGCCCGATTGTTTGTCCTAAATGTACATTTTATTTTAGAAACAAAAATTCTACTCTTACCACCCATCCTGAGCAACCTCGAATGTAGCTTATTTCACGCCCTGCAATTAAATATGTACAGATTCAAATCTCTATACACTAGGATAGATGTGTATTAGTTCACGTTGTTTTTTGCAGACACCCACACAAAAGCTAAATTCTGGAATATAGGCAGCCCTACGCCATTTAAGTTAAAATTAGAAGAAGAGATGGCGTGCCCTTAATCTGTCTTTAGGGGCAAGATAGTAAGTACATAGGAAGATTCTTATTATGCCACTGCTGAGGGTGTCTGAGAAGATTTGGTGTTATTACAAAACGAGGAGAGGGTAGCCTCACATCACTCTGGGACACCACTACATCACTCAGGGACACCACCACATCATCACTCAGGGACACCACCACACTACTCAGGGACACCACCACACCACTCAGGGACACCACCACACCACTCAGGGACACCACCACAGCCCTCAGGGACACCACCACACCACTCAGGGACACCACCACAGCCCTCAGGGACACCACCACAGCCTTCAGGGACACCACCACAGCCCTCAGGGACACCAACACGGCACTCAGGGACACCACCACAGCCCTTAGGGACACCAACACAGCACTCGGGGACACCACCACACCACTAAGGGACACCACCACACCACTAAGGGACACCACCACACCACTAAGGGACACCACCACACCACTAAGGGACACCACCACACCACTAAGGGACACCACCACACCACTCTGGGACACCACCACATCACTCACGGACACCACCACATCACTCACAGACACCACCACATCACTCACAGACACCACCACATCACTCACGGACACCACCACATCACTCACGGACACCACCACATCACTCACGGACACCACCACATCACTCTGGGACACCACCACATCACTCACGGACACCACCACATCACTCACGGACACCACCACATCACTCACGGACACCACCACATCACTCACGGACACCACCACATCACTCACGGACACCACCACATCACTCAGCACCATAACAGCATCACTCAGCACCACAACAGCACTGTCCTTGCTGGCTAACAACAAGCATTCCCATAGCCAATAGGACTCGCATTAGAAAAGTGTAAGCTATTGGCTTTGTAAATAACAATGCTATTAATTTATATATTTTCAGTGCCAACACATATTAAAAAAATAATTGTCATTTACAATACCAATAGCCCACACTTTCCTAATGCGAGACCTATTGGCAACGCCAGTGCTTGTTTGAAGGTATGTTCACACACCGAGGCTTCGGGGTAGTTGTCCATTGTATATTAATGTCCATATTCGGTTGGGGAGCTGATTTTTAACTACCGGTTGTCTCTCCTCTTCTTTAGCAACCTGGGAATCTTGAAAGTCTTAATCCCATGTTCAACAGCCTTGAATTATCACCCGTAAGTGACTTGTCACAGTTTCTTGGGGCCACTTACTTATTTGCTAGTTCTTCCGGCCACAAATCCCAAGTGCACTAGATCTTATCCTTTATTTAATGTTTCCCTCATGCTGGGTAGGGGATACTAAACTACTGGTTGTCTCTCGATTATTTTTTAGCTATTTGGGAATCCTGAAAGTATTGATCCCATGTTTAGAAGCCTTGAGCATTGACAAGTAAGTGATCTGTCACTGTGTCTGGGGGCCATTTACGCAATTGCCTGTAGCTTCAGCTGCAAATCACCAGCGCATTAGATTAAATAATTTTCTCTCACATGCTTTTTCACATGTATTTTCAGACACCACTAAAGGTCCCCTTTTGCAGTTGGACCCTCTGGGCCCATTCTACTTACCACCGTTTTCCCTTGGTGGTTGTGGAGTAATTTAGCCTTTCGTACTAGTTGACCTATAATTCAATTATTTTAATATCACCTGTTTCGCTAATAGTGGTCCCTTTATCGCAGTTGTCCCACTCCTTGTCCTGATGAAGACCCTAATGTAAGAACCACAAGTATCTACATATAGCCCCCAGGGTCGAAACGTTGACAGCTACTTACCCTCTTCACCATCATGGACAACAGTATTAAGATTCCTATGTGCTCATGTAATATGGTGTTCTAAAGTTTGGCCATGTTAGAGGCCGGATTGGCACTCTCGAAGTGATTTTGATGTTTATATTGGTCATTGCCCTCCATCCTTTTTCCACTTACCTTAGCTCAATTTTACACTTACCTTACCCTTCCTCCCGGGGCACCTTCTTGAAGACAAATGTTTGAATTTATAAAAACTTGTATTCAGGATATTTTCTGACAAGGCAAGAGATATCCGTGTCTGGTGTAAATAAAAGTGTTTTTTTTTTCCTTTGAAGACTGTGAATTATTTTTACAGGAGTATCTATAGAATTCATGTTTATTAGTCTGTCCACTAGGGCCACCTGCTCCTACAGGTGCGAGCCATGAGGCCCACGTTAAGACCTAAGAAGAAACTGGGAAGTCAGACCCTCTAGGTATGGCAGCCAAATGACGCTCATACGACCATCTGCTAAGTACGCTGCAGCAAATGAAGGTATAAAAAAGTACTAAAAACTAAAAATCGAGCAGAAACCTGCAGGGGAAGGCGTTGTCTCTCCGACGAGTCAACCTGCACCTTGTCACCACCCGAGAATAGATAAGCAGGATGCACCTCTCCCACTAGATGACTGGCCAGATATGGGGGCTAAATAAAGTAGAAAAGAAAAAAAACGGCGCATGCAAGACTCCTGTGAATGACATCAGGAACAGTACTCCCAAAAAAAGTTACATGAACAAACAGAACAAAAGGTTATATAAAGCACCAAAGTAAGGCCAGGAGGAGGCGGCCTCACCAATGGCTCCGTTTGACAGTGGCATGCACAGGGAAATATGCGATAAAGATCTTTTGCTGGATCATCATCCAGTAAAGCCACCATGGCCCCTCAGCCCTAAAATCCAGATAGTCACGGAAAAAAACATTATTAATGTTCAGTCACCTATGCCAACGAGCTTCAGCCAAGCCTCGGGATTGGCATCTCCAAATACTGATAAGGCAAACATTCTAACGTCGCAAATTGTGTGGGAGGCCATCACCATTATAAGTGACAGCGAGTCATTTCCCCCCTGAAGTCAAGCATAAACAAGAGGGAAATGACTCCCTGTAAATCAAATACCAATACTGAAAAGTTTCATGGAAATATTGAGGATCAATACATTAAGGAAGAGGAGATTCTCAGAATATTGTACCCAGTCAACATGCTGAATAAGGACCACATGCAGACCTATATCCCAATATGCATATAAGACAAAGAGGGTCGGAGGGAAAGAATTACTAACACCCTTGGCTCAGATGAAAACCCAGCTTTCAGCCCTGCATTAAACAACACACTAAAGAGTACACCATATTCAAAACTACTCTTCACATACCAAAAGTTTAGCTGGGACGGAGAACAGGATAAAAATTGTTTTGTATTATGGAATGCAAAGGATAAAGCTCTCACACCAATTGGCCAAGCATTGCTAAAGCACGTGGATAAGCTAGATATACAAATAAATATCATGCAGTCACTAGATACCCATGGTACTCGCGACTATCCAAGAAAAGCTACCCAAGTACAGTTTAGTCATCCAGAGATGACAAGAGACATCGAGGAGTGAATAAAATGTGCTGGTTCAATGGGGTATTGCAATCAGGCAACAGTCTCCTTCAAGATACCCTTGGATTTATGTGAAGACATTGTTGTGTAGTTGTCACCTCACGCCAGAAACTGTGCATTTGTGGACAGCATAAACTTTGGGATGGTGCAAGACTGATTCTATGCGCCCCCTCAGGATATACTTCCCTATAGACAAGCTAGCTCACCGTGCCACCAAAAGCTCCACTAAACCTTGTCGGGCAGCAAATGGTTTCTGGCAACTACTGAACATGACAATCCTGGTCCTTCAGGAAGAGTGGTTGCAGACATAGAACCTGTTTACTCAGACACTTGTGCTCTAGTACTCTCGGAGAATCATATACAGAGAGACATTTGATATTTATTGAATCAGTGTGATTCTTGTATAAAATATATTTGTTGCAATGATCAATAGACAGAAGCAAATGAAAGTTACTAAGAGCAACAGTATGGTAAACAGAATAAAAAGTTCCACCATGGTGGTAACACAGCAGGCATCCAATACAATATAGAGAATTGGTTGTACTCTGACTATGCAGTCCCTAACATAAGTGTCTAAAGTGGGAGTGCATATGTACAGCCAACAATCCCTGTACTAGATGATCCATCCCCTGGTTACCTGATGGGAAAGAATGTAAGTCCCTGTCTTGGTCACGAGCTGGACACCCTTACGAGAAGAAGTCAGCAAGCTGCTGGGCCAAAGCGTCAGGGTGTAGAGACCTAATCAAGATCAGCAAATCGCTCTTCTGTCTAAACTCAGAAATGGCAGGTTGTTTATGAAGAAAAGCATCCTTGAGAGTCCTGTGCACACCAGCATTGTTTTGGTCTATAGATAGCCATGTCGCCCCGTGGATGTAAAATAGAACGACATTTGCACAATGTGTGTCGAGACCTTGTAAGTGTTGTTGTAGGAATAATGATAATGTTAGGAGAAGTAGGATCTGTAAGCGAAGCAGTTTCAGAGAAACTAATCCAACATTGTCCCGCACGCAAATGTGCGTGAAAGGTTGTGTGAAGGGGAAGGCAACTTAAGAAAACGTGTCCATGATAAAAGATGGCGTTGGTTCTATGAGGGCCATAACACAACATCTCAGGCTGCCTCAGAGGGCATCAGTTCTCCTTTATTCAAAAGGGCTGGAAACAAGAGGCTGGGTGATGATCTTATGCAGATCATAAAGGAGTTTCTAATGATGCAAGGGAATGCAGGATGGCAGGAAATTAGTAATGAACAACACATGAGAAACACAGAAAAAAGACCCCAAAAAACTAATCTCTAACACACTATACAACTATGAGGTTTTGCTCTTAGAATGTCAGTGGCCTAAACACTTTATCTACCACAATGATCTAACCAAGGACATCAGTAACAGTGATATAATTTGCCTTAAAAAAAACTGGCATTTAGCAGAAATTGTATGACCCGACCACCTTGAACTTCACTCACCAGCTGAACCCTTTTCTAAAGGAGGCCACCCTTCGGGTGGAGTTTCAATTCTTTTTCAGAAAGCCTTGATGACAAACGTAGTAGAACTAGTGAGTGACTGGAACTTACATATTCATAAACCTAGCACCGCCCATTGACAAAAACAACAGGGAAAAATCACTAGTCATCATAGGGTGCATTTACGTTCAACCTAAACAACCAACGAAAAGAACTGCTGTCGTTGGTGTCTTAAAAACAATAAACATTGAAAGACAGCAATATCTGAAGGCAATGTGGTTGCTTGCAGGAGATTTTAACATGTTCCTTCTAGAATCAGCCAAGCCCACAATCTGGATTCAAGAGGAGGTGGATGAATGGCTCTGTCCCAAAATTTCTCCCCAACAAAACCAAGAAGGACCCTGCAGGGAAAAGGTTTGCTACCCCCCTCCCCCCCCCCCAATCAGTTAGGTCTTAGAATTTTAAATGGAGGAAGTACCCTAGCGAATACACCAGTATGTACATTTAGCTCACAAAATTGCTCCTCACTAATTAACAAAGCCAGGGTTTCTGCTCAGAACTTCAACCAAGTGAGTCACTTTCAAGAGATTCCTGGCCAGATTAGTTGTTGTCTCTCTCGAAGAGCATGCCCATTTGATATCTGGCTTAAATGATAGACTTTCAGGAAGATGTGAACTGTCTCCATTAAATTAAATAGATCTCCGATATATCAATGGAAGGCTGAATTGCGTAACCAAGTTTCCTCTCCGCTGCATTGACATACCCCAATGATGAAGCTATTAATTACATTTTCGCAATACACCCACGTTTGGTCCAAATAAAGAACGCCCTTTTCCTCATTCACCAACGGAACTAAGAATGATCAAACGGAAGTTAAAACAATCTGCTGAGAAGGAGCCATATTAACAATAACTTGGGTGCCTTTGTCAAGGATATAAGAAATGCAAGAGAGGCCAACAGAGCAAAGACATAGGAACTCCGCAAACTGAATGAAGAAAAACAGTGGGTAGAACTTCACAAGGCTTCAAAACTAAGAAATTCCGATAAATTCTGGAGACTGGTGCAGAAGAGATCAGAAAGGAACACTTTGAAAGTACAGTCTTTCATATCAGCAGCAAATTGGATAAAATACAATACAAGTCTATATGTTAAAAATACAGCAAGCCCGTTTGACGAGACCATGCCCTGTGCAAGGTGTCCCCTGCAGGCACCCAGGCTGAATGGGAGGCTAAAAAAAACGATATGGGCAAAGTGCAACCATTCATCACCTCCCTTCGTTCAGTTGTAGTATCAGGGCATAATGGTATACCAGCTAGAATATTAAAATGCGCACGAGAATTGATTAGTTTTATATGCCCGCTGTTCGAGTAAATGCATCATCACAAATGAGGTTCCTGATAGCTAATTAGCCATTCAATTTTAGGCTAATCGCTCTGCGTTATGTAGACTGGAATTGCTTTGCAAAAGCTCTTACCTTAGAGCTAGAAGAATGAGCCACAGCCAATGCATTAACACTGATAACACAGTAAGGTCTTAGACATGGCTGTAGCACGGACGATTACCCAGTGATTCTCTCTTCTTTGATTTAAGAGTAAATAAAAAACAAGTGCCAACTATTTACGCAGCTGTTATTAACTACACCTCCGCCTTTGATAAAGTCCTGAATTGGGGCATTCTTGCTACATTGTTGATTGATACCATGAGCCTATAATTTAAGGCCGGTGTAAGAGTCAAAGTCCCTGTAACAGAGTGATGTTGCAAAAGATCTGGCCAAACAAAGAGCCAACATAGGTATATATAGAGGCTCCCCCCGATTATGTAATCTTTATTTGGCTGACTTAAATGGTGCCCTAATAGGAGTGTACGCATTTTCACCTTTGATTGCGGGATTTCATTTTCAAGGTTTACAATATGCAGAAAACACAATTTTATTCAACCACACTGCTGTTGGTCTGCAAAGATTGTGAGTTGAATGCCTTCAATCTCTACTGCAATAAAAACAAGATCACCATCAATACCTCAAACACAAAAATAATGGTGTATGGGAGGGAGAAGGTCAAGAAAACCAAATTTACGTTGGACCAGGCACATATTGATCTTCGTAGCCCAGTGGCACAACACATCACAGGCAACCACCCGGACGAAAAAGACATCAAATTCCATGCAATTGACAGGGTGGCGCCAGGAAAACGTGGTGGTGACAGGATCACATGTCTCAGACAACTTGAGGCCCGCTGGATATGTAGATTGAGAGCTGTAGATCAGGGATTAAATGTAAATAATGAATTCCATCACTTTTTATGATTCATCTATTCCCTTTTTTCAACTTTGTGAGGTTTCCTAGCAAAATCACTGCTGACCCAGAAATCCCTTTGACGGTCTCCTACTAATACCTTAAAGACTTGACCTGTATGTCATTGGGTTTTTTATCTCCACATAAGACCATCTGCATCTGCCCTTAGTCGTATTTTTGTTTAAATTCAACAACAAAGTAAGAACTTTGTGTATTTACTGAAGTTATCTCTCCAAAAAGACTTTCTTATCACACTATTGCTCCAGTATCACATTTGGGTAATTGATGTGAGCTACTTGTTGAGCAATTTCTTTGAATCGAGACTTAACATTTTTGTTATTATTCCTCAAATCTACTGTCCAGTAACTGGATGTGTTCAACTTGTACATGTGTTTATAATGCCATGATCCAAAACCTAGCCAGCTGGCTAATATATTGACCATGTTGGTGACCATGATCATATTCATGATGTACAGCTACATTAATCAGACTACGCTCACATATAAATGGGAATAGACGTGATGACTATTTTTGAATAACATGGAGTGCACTCTCCCTAAACTGTCACCTGACTTCGTGTATAGCGTTATGTTTTATTTTTCAGACTGTTGGCCAACATACATGCCTGGTCTGTGACCATAATCTTATGTGCGTTACTCATAGATAAGCGTTAATACTTGAGATGAGCAACGATTCCTCAAAACGTGACATAATGTTAACAATTTGGGGACTTTTGAAAATTATGTGTAAAATATTTAATTGCGTGTATCTTTGTCTCAAATTACTTATATCACGGTAGTACATAATTGTAAGCCTTAATACGATATGCTTAACATTGAGTGATTATGTGTAGATGGCTTTTTATGCCTAGTTTTAACCTGCACAAGATGTCCGCCCGCATAAATGCCTTTTGGGGCTTTACTGTATGTGCTTTACCGTTCACACATACTCCATAATAAGGCTCTTTACCAATTATAACTGTACGATTTTTAACCGTATCCATCTCGAGCACTATTAACTGCCAATGTATAATCTTGTCTTTTCGCATAAATGACAAAAAAAGCCCTTTCTTCTGTTTAATTTCGGGATTTTTCCCGTTACCACTTGACTAGACTAAGATGGCGGCCAAGTCTGCATTGACTTTTACGTCGCCAGGGGCTGCGCGCCTTTTCTGATTGCCCTAATTAGTGTTCTTAATTGATAATTATACAATTCCGGAGGATATATATACCCTCCGGAAAATGCCTTTATTATTCACCGACAGACCAGACGACCGCACACGTACGAGACGACGACGCCGAATACATGGTGAGTCCCTAGGAATATGTTATATGGGTCCCTAATTGTCTATTTAGACAACCTTTTTACACAACCCTCTGTTTGTTACTCTATCTCAGTGGGTTTAATTTAATAATAATATGCATTTTATATGGACTTGCATAGCGAATTGACCATGCGGGCTAACAGGCTAAGATGGCGGGCTCGTTTTCTCGTTTTTTCAAGCCCTTTAGATAGGCTCGTACATGACATACTGTGTGACCAGTTGGAAGTTATCTTTTGACGATCACTTCACATAGTCGGCTTATTTGATTCTGTTTGCCACTTTCTTTATGTGTCAAGGGACAGTTCCTCTTAACATAATTTCCAACATGACGTGATTGTTTCATCAATTCACACGTATTTTCTTCAGTCTTACAGAATACCGAAAGCTAACAAATCTTAGGGATTTAAGAAATCTTATGTCTATCCTTAATTATGGGAACTCTTTTACCATCATAAAGTGCCGAACATCGTATATGTCTAGATATGGACTACAGTGATGATGGGCATAGAAAGGCATTTAATTTGACAGTCTCTGTCTACTGACTCACATTAGTATAGAAAGGTATTCTGTCATAAAGCAACTATCTAATCATTAACAATTGTTGTTTCTGTTGTCAATACACATAGGCTCTTACTTCTCACTATAATCTTTCACAAATCCCTCTTTCAGGCTTATACTTTATTCTTCTCTTTTCCAACTGGAATATAACTAACGGACGATATAAGATTTGCTTGACCAGCCAACTATACAATTAAAGTAAGTTTTCATTATCCATCTCTGTGATCCACAACGTTCTTTAACCCAAATATAAACTTTAGGGTTTTTAACTAGGGAGGTCCTTCTTGGCCTTTCAAATGTTTCTTAAAAAAGGTATATTCTTATAAATAGCACTATAGATTGGGCACAATAATTAGATAATGACTCGGCTCTCACTAAAACTGTTTTTAAGTTGTGTAGATACCAATGGCTTTTTTGTCAATATAGGTGCATAAATATGACTATGCTCATTAAAATATGGATATATTTACTTATAGAACCCCATTTGATCAGACATCTTTCAGGACGGATGGGACGTGTAGCATAAAGATACACTGCGTTAAGGTATTTAAAACATCTATGCATAAAAGTTACAATGTAAATATTAAAATGTGTACCCAAGTTAGACTTCGGTAGTCACTTTCCTTTGCAATCCCTTTCTAAAATGGTTAGGTTAATAATACTCTATATACATCATACTGTCTGATCTCTTGAATAATTTTGGTGACAATATATGTTCTCCCTGGAATTTAGACAAATTCGATCCAAGTCCTCTTTCTTGTATATTGTACATTTCAAATTGTCTGGTGTATTATAAATGTTTCTCTGTGCTTAAATTGTATGGTTTATCTATCTGTGCACGTACTTTTGTATTTATACACATACTTATATATACTTTTGTATCTTTTTTAAATGTAGCCCTGAAGAAGTCCGGTTTCGGACGAAACGCGTTGGCTATTTTTATCTGCGAATTTTGAATAATAAAAGAAAGAATAAAACGAAGAAAATTGACTTGGAATTTTCTTGGGAGAACTATTGGATTCCATCTTTGTCACAAAACAAATGTTTACCAAGCACTAACATCGTGTTCATTATATTGTTTTTGGTGTGCGAGGTCAACTTGTGAAGTTACATATTGAGCAGGTAGCCTGCAGGAAATATCTTGCCATCAATTTCAATGTGGCTCACACCGTGTTTAACTTGAGGTGATGAAAGAAATGTCGGTTGCAATGATCATCAGCCCTCAGAAGTTGCTAAAACAAATGACAGGTCCTGACCGGACTCCAATTTGCAGAGTCATTGATGCCAAATTAATTTCAACTCAGTCATATGGTTCCTTAATCTTTAAAGACAGTTTAGGCTCTTGGCTGGACAAGGCTGAGTGCCGCTGTTACAGAAGACTATTCCAGTTGCAGAATGCACCCTTGCAAACTGGCCTAGAATTCAACTTAAGCAAGCAACTATGGGGAAAACAAGATTCTTAAGTTATTATATTAAACTTAAGGCTGTCCGCCTGGCTCGTTGAGGGAGCCAATATGGTCAAGTATGAAGGATGGTAAGCTTGCATGGAGAGCATAAGCGATGAACTCAATCAACGCTTGGGCATCCAAGACATAATTGACCTGAAACTGCCACCAAAACTATGTGCTAAGATACTCACTAAAAAGGGCAGATTGAAATCCGCTGATGACAGGAGCTTTCAGCAAAGGCCCACGCAAAATTGAGTATCGCCCTCTTCCAGTCCAAAAGGAAAGAAGCACATTTATCTAGCCATATCAGCCTCGAAATGAAAAAAGATCTAGTCAGGCTAAGATGTGACATTATACTATTACAAGCCTACACATACAGACTACTGAGAGGCGCAAGCGCCTTGAACTGCAGACTGTGATTACAAACTTGAATCATTGCTGCATGTAGTCTGTACCTGTAACAAACGGAAGGAGTTTAAGCAATTTTGGCTAATTCCTGTAGTTCGTTCATTAGGAATTAGGCAATGTCAAATTGCTATAGAAACATGTCTACGTCCAGTCCAGTCCAGTTAATTGCTAGATCTTTTTAATTCCGGAAGGTCGCTTATAAAGTTTTGAACAAGAATGCTCTGTCTGTATTTAGAATTTCAGATGCACAGACGGGTGGGATTTACCAATTCTGTCCAAACTGCATTTAAGTCTCAACACCCAACTGTTGAGATTCCTCCAGATGGCACATTGCATCTTGCATAGATCTACTGCACTTCATGTCCTACTTTAAGAAAGATTTTTGATGTTTTTATCTTAAAATGATTTGGTTTTTAAATAACTAAAAACAAAAGTTATATTATTTACTGGCACTAAGTGTAATTCTTCTACAAAAGACCATATGTTTACTTTTCTGGGTCATCAGGGAATAAGGTTACTACTGCGGTGCTATCAATTAACCCCTTTAACAGGCACTAAATGATCCTTTAACTCCCAAAAGAACATAAAAGTCAATCATTTTGGATTGTGCGCTAGTTAAGAGTTGAGTTTTGTTCTCTTATGCGTAAAGAAATAAAAGTAACCATCAGAGAAGCATGCAACTAAACACACCTATTGTGACAGATTATAATTAAGCAGTTAGTGGAACAGAAAACATATGCGCACCTGTTGCTGCTAACAAACTTGGGTGGCGGCTGTTTTTCATCCGCAGGACCTTTTTAACTTTGTCAAGGATGTCGTTGATCTGGGCAGAGACACTTTCCAGAGACACATCAGACAAAGGGTTACAATATTGGTCGATCAAAACAGCACCTGCATCCAAGGAAAGTAGAAAGACAGAAATGAAAAAGGACCCCACAGAAACTACAAATTGTTAACTTAAAAAAGGTGGACACAGATTACATTTAGACACTATGGAACATCCTCTGTGATAGACTAAGCAACCATTGGGCTCTTTACATTGAGTGGGCATGAAGGGGAAAGAGAAAGGGGGAGAGGAAGGCAAGAGTGTGCGCCTATGATGCTTGCGCTGTTTTTGATCTGGTTGTGGTTCTGTGAACTAGGCACTGCACCTGCCTCTGTGTGCAACTTGTGCTGTATAATTATAAAGACATATTGCACAAACTAGATTAATTTATAAACACATGGACGTAAGATCATAAAGTTTTGACGCACAACTTTCTCAAACTGGCTTAGCCCTGACTTGAGAAAACAGCTGAACCATGATATATTCAAGAAAGTGATCTGCTCCCACTGCATTGGATCGACATTGGAATCAGTACATTGCAGGAAAGTATACCACGTGACATTACATCGTAGGTAGGTAGTATTGTATTACTGAGTGTATCGATCTACAAAAATATCTCAGTCTCTATGTGGCAGCACTGAAAACAAGAATGGTATTCACCAATAGCCTTCAGCTGTGAGTTTCTAGTGAAACAAGAAACACACAGCTAAAAGAATATTGGTGAGTGCCAATCTTGGTTTGAATGCGGTCATATGGAGATTGATTTGCATAAAATGGTTCCCGGGGCCAATAGTTGCAACAGAGGGGGATGACTCTTGCAGTAACATGCAGTTTGTTTGACAGTTAGAAAGGCATTGGTCGTTCAAGGTTATACTGAAAATACATTTGGTGCTCAATTTGGTGCTCAATACCTAAGGTGCTCAACCAAAGAGCTCATGTCAAGCGAAATACATGGGTCTGGGCATCCACTAGAGGAACTGCAATTTGCAAACGATGGTCCACACTGACCAGAATGCACTAGGAGAACTACTGAGTATGGCTTCATTTGTAAATCACAGCTGAAGCCTATTGCTGAGTGGTAGCCTTGCTTTGAGTGCAGCCACATGGATGTTGAATACACTCACGTGTGTATATGTTGTAATGCCTCCTAACAAATATAACTTGATAAAGAAACTAAATAATAGAATTTAAAAACATAAACACATAGAAGCTAAGGGCAATTATTTTCAAACATATAGAAAACGATACATAAATCATGTGTTGTTATTTTACTGTCAACTACTTCTATGGTTGTTTACATACTGAATAAAGTTATTGAATTGAAGCGATACATAAAATCAAAAGACATTATACAGCCAACCATGAGTTATGGGCCCTCCACAAATTCAACAACGGTAATAAATGTTGCACATTACACTTAGTGTATCTGTCTACAAATGTGTGTGTGTGTGTGTGTGGGCGTGCACTAATTTGTCCCACCCCTATGTTTACTATATATTGGCACGCCACTCTGAGCGTTTCATGTGATTAAGCTCCCTAGAGGAGTGAATCGCGTCGTGGATGAACACCGGTCCTAGGATTTTGATTTAATAAAATCTTGAACTTTTGAACTCTGCTATCCATTAGAGGATTCGTATTTTCTATCTGAACCACTACGAGCTGCACAAATGGAGTTGTTTTGGAGGTCTGCACCTGGTTGTTTTTCCGCCAAATAGTGGCGGAACAGGAACATTGTTTTCATTTGCTTGCCGGGATTTGCTGCTTCCGGCTTGTGGACCCTCCTGCTGTTTGAGGCACAGCGTTGGCGCAGCTTTTGCGTTCGTACGCATTTTGGACTTCGATTCGAATGGATCCGCTTTGTGCTGTGCCCCCCGCTGGAGTGAAGAACGTAACAAACTACCTTGAAAGTCTTTGGAGGTTGGAGCTCGGTCAGACGGTGTGGTTGCTGAGGGGGCGAGTCGGTCGGCTGACTGGCGGGCAGCCCAGCACCGATTCCGGTAAGACACTCCACCTGTTGCCGTGCATTTGTTCAAAAACACTCGAGATCAGTGGGTTGCGGGATTTACCTCCTGAATTCTGTCTGTAACGAAAAGGGAGTTCATTTGAGCAGAGTATCGGCGATTTATATACGAACTGTGGTTTGAATGCCGAATACGAAAACTTAATCATTTACAATGATATCCAGTGATGCGCTCAGAAATAGAGAGGCTACAGCCGAGCCGCGTTTTGATATCCTTCCAGCTCCTGTGTTAAACCATACGAATGCAGTACCAACAATGATGTCAAATCCTTGATGAAAACACTGGAGAGATTGCTTCGCAGTGAGCTCTCCAAATGGTGGGAAAAAAAAAATCACTTGAGAAATACCGAGACGCTAATAAGAGTTCCACGTGGCCTGCGGGTGCTAATTGTACCCACGTATGAGAAACCCAATCCCCAAATGCTCCAGGAATGGGCCGAGAATAATCTTAAAAGCTCATGAATATGATTCACATACTAATTAAGTATGCAGAGTCAGACCGGGAAGCATTGTTGGTGGAAATCGACCGAGTAAACAGTCTCCTAGAAGCAACTGGGGAGACTGATTTCATCACTAAAAGTAAAGCGGAAATTGACATTTGCATTAAAAAATTAGAGGAAACCATCATTGAATGGAAAATCACAAAATTTGCACGGGCCAAAAATGATTATGCCACTGGCAGAATTTTCACCTTCTCCCGTAAATATGATAATTACAAATGCAAGGCACTATCAAACAGCGGTCAACAACTTCCTAGTCAGGCTACAGAACCTAATGGTGCTTCTTCCATCCCTGCTGATAGTACTGATGCTCTGTCCATGAATTCACTCACCTCTAATAGTGACTCTGATGAAGGGAGGCAAGGAATACAACCTTCCGGCCTAACCGGTCATGAGAATTTCTCTTTAATTGAGGAGTTAAATTTTGTAAGCGAGGACCGGAGATATTCCCTGCGCTCCTGCAATCCTCAATCAAAGCAAGGAAATCAAGCAGCCAGCGCAGGCGCGCAAGGAAGCGGATTTGTAAAAAGAAATACTACTCAAGGCAAAACAAAAAAGAATTGGAGAAATTAAATCAGCATAACTGAAAATACAGTAATCAATTTAACTGACCTTGTTCTAACTAAAGCGGAGGAACAGTTACTTTCACTGGGGGTATCTTACTGTCCATCAAACAGGTTTTCTTACAATCAAACGAGGATTGATGTCTTCAAGTTTATCCGTAAAATCAAATTGATCAAACATTTTCAATTAGAGTCTAAGCGCAACAAAACATCCATTGTGATTTCAAATGAAGAAACTGTACTGGCTCTTCAGGTTCAAGACATCACTGGCTTACAAAACCTGTACGACCTGGCACACATTGATGATACTCAAACCATCCCCACTGTGAGCCAGGCCATTAATGTTAACAGATCAGTCACCAGTCCCTTCCGTCCAAAATCAACTTTTCTACTGGTAATGTCAAAGGATGCAGTGGATGTATTTAGTGACAGGGTAATTGTGGAATTGAAAGCTTTAAACATGAAAGTTATGAACTAAAATAAACAACATAACTATAATAACAGTCAATACCATCTACTCATGAAAAAATTACAAAACAACAACAATGTAATAATTAAAAATGCTGACAAAGGAGGAAATACAGTTCTTTGGCCCTTGAAAGACTATGTAACTGAGGCGGAAAGACATTTATCGGACTCATCATGTTATTCATTGTCAACCCAATTTGTGATGAATAAAAGCAACGATAATACACGTAAACAAATTGCTAATTGGAAACGACTTGGCCTAATCTCTAAAGAGGAGTCAAAATTTCTTAACGTTGAACAATATATATATATATATCCATGAGGTGTTTCAGCCCGCGAAGGGCCTTGATCACATGACAAACGCTGAGAAAGTAAGATGACCTTTTTAAAGTGCCAGTATGCGGAAAGTAACTATAAACATGGAAGACAGACTATTGCCTGCCTGCTTGCGGTTAAAACAGTCATTCCCAATTGAACATGTTGTGCAAGATTTATTTCATAATCCATGTAAAATACAATGCTCACCCGTGCTAAAGTACATGAATGTTAAAAACCGAGCAGAAAGTCAAAGCATGTTACAAATTGTATATAAAAATTAAATAATTCTTAACTGTATTCTGAGGTATATAAATATCAATTTTACATAACATTCCTTCTATTCACATGCCTTATTCATTCCATGCCGGTCATCCGCTAATCATGCTTTTTACTCAGCTATTGGATTAAGTGAGGGACAAAACAAATAAATAACAGGGGATCCATTTAAATAATGTTGTCCTTAAGCAATTGTTAAGTTGGACCATCCATGCTACTGCAAGTTCTGGGAAAATACGGCCCAACTGGGCTAATATCAATGTGCAAACAGCAAATAACTGTGCAAACTCGGCAAATAAATACTAATAAATACCTTTCAGCACACTATAAAACAACAAGTGTATATAAAAAAAGTGCCAGGAATATTTCATAAAGTGTATATAAAAAGGGAATTAAAAAACCATTAAATAGGTTAGAAGAGCAGCAATACATCGATATGTTATAAAACAACATTGATATCTACAAACAGGTATAATAGTCTTCACTAGAGTTCATACCATTAGAGATCTTGCAATCAAACAGTATTATGTGTCTTGTCTCCAATTTGCGTAGGAGTGCCTCACGGTCACCCCCTCTCCTCAAGGGAGGAATGTATTGATTACAAAATACCTTAAGCCCTCGGGATTCTTGTTGTGGACTGGCTCAAAATGCCTGGCCACTGGGTAAGCGGTGTCGCCGTTGGTAATGGCCCGTAGGTGCTGGAGTATTCTCTTGTGTACCGGTAATTTTGTGCTACCAACGTAGCGCCGTCCACAAGGGCACTCCAGTACATACACCGTGTACTCAGTTTTACAGGTTAATTTTGATTGGATGCGGGCAGGAGTTTCACTAAATGGGATAAGGTACTCACTTTTATTTATGCCATTCTTGCACTTCAGGACTACTGTAAACCAGACTGTCACTCATGGATCTAGCTTTTCTAAAGGTGGTGGATGGGGGGTTACACAATTGAGATCATATTACTTGATCACTTGAAATTAAGGACCAATTCCTACGTATGATCTACGTATAGCCTGGTGTTGATTGCTATATGTTCATATCAATCTGGTTTCTTCATGTTGAATAGAGGAAATTTGCTCTGATGTTTTTTCCTGGGTCTTTCTTTCAACCATATTGGCTCTATTCATAGCTTTATCAAGTACTTCAGACCGATACCCTCGCCTCAAGAATCTGGCACTACACTCATTTTGCGGCAATCTGCATTCTAGATCGGAACTGCAGATTCTTCTAATACGCAGCATCCAACCATACGGGATACTGCGTTTTAGGTGGGCTGGATGGTGGCTAGAAGCATGCAATACGGCATTATCAGCCGTTGGTTTTCTAAAAAGTCTGGTCTCCAATTTGGAATCCTGAATATAGAGTTCCACATCCAAAAAACAAATAGAGGTACGACTCATTTGGCTAGTGAATCCTAAATTCAATGTGTTACAGTTCAAACCATCAATAAACAACTGTGCGTCCTCCTCACAACCCCTCCAAATTATCAGGAGGTCGTCAATGTAGCGAAGCCACATGACGACATTGCCAGAAGTTGATGGGGAAAGGGATGGCATAAGGACCTGCTCCTCCCAGTAGCCCATATGTAAGCAGGCATAACTAGGGGAGAAGCAAGCCCCCATAGCCACCTCCCTTACCTAATGTAATACCATATTGGAGAAGAGGAAAAAGTTGTTGTGCAGGCAAAGGTCAATCATATCCAACAGCATTACACTATGATCTTTCAGGCAGAGTGGTCTATTGCTTAGGTAATGTTGCACAGCTTTGAGTCTGTCCCTATGATGCTTAGATGTATACAGGGACGATACATCAAGCGAAATCAAAAGAAAATCCGGTTGCCATATAACATCTCCAAGTTTTTTGAGCAAATCCCCAGTGTCAAGTACAAAGGATGGTAAGTTTTTGACGTAATCCTGGAGGAAAAAGTCAACATATTTGCTCATGTTCTCCAGGATGCTTTTCCTTGCCGATATTATCGGGCGTCCTGGAGGCTTTCTATTGTTTTTGTGTATTTTTGGGATGAAATAAGCAACCGGCATTACCGAGTTTGTCACTTTTAAAAACTTGAACTCGTCCATCGATTATAAGCCCAGACTTCTCCAAGCCATGAGCTTACTGGTCACCATATTCCAAGATTCCTTGACAAAATTCATGTTAGCTCTTTTGTAACAGTCTCCGTCATTGAGTTGACCCCAAGCCTCATCCATGTAAAAATTCTTGGGCCATAATACCACATTGCCGCCCTTATCCAATTGACGGATAATTATGTTGGTATTTCCTTGTAATTTCTTAATTAGCTGGTGATAGGCGGCATCACGATAATGGTGTTGATTCTTTGTTCTCATCTGTTTGATAAACAGTTGTTTCAGCTCAACAGAGACTTTATCTTGGAATAGATCAATATTGTCTTTTACCATCAGAGGGCAAAATGTCGACCGTGGTTTGAACGGTGTCGGAGCTGTGACAATATTCAAACCTGTGTCCGAACATAATGATGGTATCGCTGCCCCATTTGGATTTGATGAACGATTTGTGACAGATCCGAGCTGCCTGCACAAGGCGTAGATGACACAATGGAGAGCTCAGACTGGCAAAGCGTTTTGGGGTAATTTGTTGGAAGCAAGGGTGCCGTCTTGATTCTGGGTTTGCTGGGAGGGTTCTTCAGTGGTGCGAGGTCGTTGGCGCAGGCGGTCAGCCACTGCGTGAAGTTGCGGGCTGCTTCGTTGGGGTCCGGTGTGCTGGCAGGAGGGTTCTGGCTGAGGGAGGCGGTGAGCTGGTCGGCGGTGATCTTGCTCCAGCTTCTGTGAGGAACCTGTTGTGGGTGGTGGTGGGTAGTGGTTTTTCTGAAGCTGAAGTGGACGCAGCTGTGGTCGGTCCAGTGAAGTCCGGTGGAGTGGCTGAAGGCGATGTGCTTGCTGGATAAGAAGACGGGGTCAAGCGTGTGGCCGGCGTAGTGGGTGGGGGTGTTGACCAGTTGCTTGAGTCCAAGGTTGGCGAGGTTGTCCAGCAGGGTGACGGTGTTGCGGTACTTGTTGTTCTCCAGGTGGAAGTTGAGGTCCCCTAGGAGTATGTAGTCTGCGGAGGGGAGGGCGTGTGGGCTGATGAAGTCTGTGAAGTCTTCGCTGAATTGTGCGCGTGGTCCCGGAGGTCTGTAGATGAGGGTGCCTCTGAGGGTCGTCTTTGGGTCGGTGTGAATCTGGAAGTGGAGGTGTTCGGCGGCGGTGTAGGTGTCGTCGGCGTCGGTCGTGATGCGGATGGTGTTCTTGTGGACGATGGCGATGCCTACTCCGGTCTGGTTGACGCGGTCCCTCCTGATGATCTTGTATCCATCCGGGATGGCGATGTCGGGGGTTGAGGAGGCGTTCATCCATGTTTCAGTGAGGAACGCGACGTCTGGTGATGTTGTGTCGAGCAGGTTCCAGAGTTCGACGGCGTGTCTGTGGATGGAGCGAGTGTTGAGCAGGATGCACTTGAGGTCGCTGCTGGGGTTTGGCTTGGCGGGCGCAGTGCATGTTCGGAGGCAGGTGAACTTGCAGGTTGTGCAGGTGAGGGGTCCGTGGAAGCGTTTCGGGGCGGACCGGCAGCAGGCGGGTTCCGGCCGGCATTGAGTGCGTTGAGGGCGGCAGCGTCGTAGGTCTGTTGGGTCGTCTTGCGTCGGTGGGGGCCAGGGGTCCTGGCGCTGGGTGCGGTCCAGGCACAGACGGGCGCCGACGGGCTTGCCTTGGGCGCGTCCGTGCGGTCGCCATTTATGGCGACGTGGAAGGGAGGGAGGAGCAGCTGGGAGGCGGGAGCGGGGAGGGCACAGAGAAAAAGGGGGCGTGGCCGCTAGCACGGCAGCGGGAAGCGGGGAGCGGGTCGGGCAGGCACAGGGGGCAGAGAGACAGTACAACAGTACAGGTAATGACAAAAACTCAGTAACAGCGAATGGGAAACAAAAAATAGTTTAACAATATGCAGGGAAAACAAAAAGGAGACAAAATAAAATCTATAGAACACGCAAATACGACGGGGGGCGAGGCAGGCTCAGCGAGGCTGCGGGCAGCAGCGGGGCGACTTGCACACAGAACAGCTGGTGGCCGTGCGGCGCGGGGGTGTCCTGAGATCAAACTTCATGCAATTTTTCTAAATGAAATAGCAACAACAGAATTTCATCTTGATGCACCCTTATTTCTCATTGGTCTATCAAAGTTATAGGTAGATTAAAATTAGAGAAAAATTCAATTTTAAAGTTCATTGAATAAAGTGCTTTGGTGCTACAGTACTACATATTTTAAAGTGACCAGTGCCTTAGTGCTAAATTTTAAAGGGATTTGAGCCTGTACAGTATATGCAGGGAAACGTTATATATATATATATATATATATATATATATATATATATATATATATATATATATATATATATATATATATATATATTCGAAGAGTTTTGACACAGAAACAATTAATCAAAGGGCATGATCTAAAAACAATAAATACTCATATACGGTCAATATACACAGATCTTCCCCCAGTAACACATTTAAAACGATCAATAAAAAGAAGCATAGATAAAAACTACCCATGACATCCTAAAACCAATCATTAAAAACAGCGCCCCGGGGAAGCCTGTGCATAAGTAGTTTACCCTTAGATTAATCTTGATATCCGGTAATCATTATGTGCAAGACCTTTTTAGATAACTTTCATAGTTAGATCAGTTAGAGAAGCAAGTTCATGATTTGATAAAAAACAGGGACCATGATACCGTCAGAAGGAATTCAATACCTCATTTGGTTTATCACATAAAAAGGTATGAAGGTCCTCAGTTGCATTAAGACCCCCCGGCCACTTGGAGTCAAACTCGAGTATGTAGCTTGTTTCCAATCTACGGAGACTGGCCTCTCTGTCCCCTCCTCTCTTCAATGGGGGAATTGACTCTATGTGGTTATGGTCTATACACAAAAAGTGTGAACACCCCCTCCACTATTCTTTAAGAGTTCCATTTTCCAATTTAGATAGGGACTTCCAATTTTATGGCGAGATAGGGACTTCCCTTTATTTCTTCTGCCTCATTCCTCCTTGTCCCTGATTGGACCCAAAAGGAGACCTCCCTGTCTTTTGAAAAGGAATTGAATCTATGTCATAGTATCGAAGAAATTTGGGGTCACTGTTGTGTGCTATTTGAAAATGTCTAGCAACTGGATAATTCTGGTCCTTGTTTGTAATTGCTCTCAAATGCTTAAAATACGTTTATGTACAGCCAGTTTGGTGCTGCCAATGTAATTTAAACGGCAGTCACACTCCAGGACATATACACAGTACTCAGTCTTGCATGTAAGATGCTGTTTGATTTCTCTCGTAGCATCGGAGAACGCTGTCCTGTAGTTTTTAGTGTTAATACCAAACTGGCATGCACGACGGGTGAAACATTTATAAAATCCCTTTCTAGATGCGAGCCAACTTACTTTTCCAAAGTTTTGTTTACTGTTAGTGGCCAGCGCATTGCCCATACTTTTAGATTTTCGAAAAGTTATGGCCGGGTTCGAAGGCACAAGGTCGCCCATCACAGGATCATCCTGGATGAAATGCCAATTGCGCCTTATAATATTCCTCAACTCCTTTTCCTGTTTGGAATATGTTAAAATCAAACAAACTTGCTCTACCTTTTTACTTTCTACTCCTTGACTCAAATTAGTTCTGTATTGAAGGAGTTCTTCCCTTGATTTTAATTGGGATTTCTTCATGGCTGCTTCCACTACCTTGCGGCTGTATCATCTATTTAAAAACCTTGACAAGCTTTCCATCTGTTTTTCCTTCGCATCCAGTGGATCACTGCATATACGGCGGATGCGAAGCATCTCCCCATATGGTATACTTCTTATTAAATGTGGGGTATGTGCACTTGTGGCATCCAATATTGTATTGCCAGCTGTAGATTTTCTAAAAAGGGTAGTAGTTAAAATGTTATTTTGTATTAAAACCTGTACATCTAGAAATGTTACTGAGTACCTGCTGATATTAAAAGTAAAATTAAGATTATGATTAATGTCCTCCACAAACTTAAGCACGCTTTCCTCAGACCCTTGCCAAACAATAAATAAATCATTGATAAAACGCGGGGGCGGAGCTAGCCGGCGTCGATGGCGGACGCGTAAGAGCGGAGCTCCTCGCAATCACCCAACAAAATCCTTAAATAATCCTGCTTAAGACGTGGCCTTCGAGACGAAAATAGTGGGAATCTTCCCCCCATACCTCGACACAGCCCTGGTGAGAATTTCAGCGAGGAGAGCGCCTGTTATCCGAGCTTGGTGGACTCCCGCCGCGGGCGTGTGGCTGGGCCCAAAAGCAACGGACTTTCCTACCTGGAGATCCGCACTGGGTCATCCGACGTGCGGCTGGAGAGAGGCCCGGCACCCGGAGCTCTCCGGAACCCAAGACTTGATCACCCCCTTACTGCCCCCGAACACAGGAGAGGCCGAAGGGAGGTCAGCGCTGGTCTGGACCGCGTGGAAGGCTTGGGGTGGCGACGACCACGCGGGGACGCTGAGGAGGCCACGTGGCGGTGCGGCCATTCCGCGCCAGACGCGACTTGGACCTGAGTCTTGCCGGGTGCATTTCAAGCGAGACAGCACACAGTGACTCACACAAGAGACTGCCTGCGGGAGCCTTGCATCCGATCGGATCAATAACGCCAAGAGGAGCGACCGACTGGGCGACTGGCTGACCCACCACGCTTGGGAGCGCGCAGGGCCTGCACCGCTAGCTGCTCGGACACTTGGGGAGAGCCGCCCCACCCGGCAGACCACTCGTGGACATACCGCACAGACCGGCGGACTGCGCATCCAGAGGAAGATCACGGGGGCACGCCGGACTGGAACGACTAAAGCCCCCACATCGGCAGTTATGGGAAAGGGGGACAGAACGCAGCCAAAGCGGTCCTTCGACCAGCGGCGGCAGAAGGAGCTGGAACCTAAAGCATCGCTCTCGACGCCCACCGGAGAGCCGGGGGCCTCTCTCTGTGCAGAAATCAAGGAGATGCTAACCACGATGGAAAAGGACCTCCAGGATGGTATGTCGGCCATCGGCACTAAAATCGACGTGTTGTCCTATCGGATGGACCGCATGTCCGAGAGGGTGGACAAGCACACAGAGAGACTAGATATGGCGGAGCGCCGTCTGACTGAGGCAGAGGAGGCGCAAACGGAGTGGGACGGGGACCGAAAGCTATTCAGCAGATTACTGCAGGTCATCCAGGACAAATCCGAAGACTTGGAGGCCCGCTCTAGGCGCTCCAACATACGCATTACAGGAGTGGCGGAGACGACCCAAACGGGTAAAATGGAATTGTTTGTCGAAAAACTCCTGGTGACACTTTTGGGGGAGAGCACCTTCTCGCCAATGTTCATTGTTGAACGTGCTCACCGAACTCTTGGTCCGCGTCCCCCCCCCGGGCGCCAACCCCAGACCAATTATAGCGAAATGACTTAATTACAGGGACAGGGATGCGGCCCTGAAAACGGCCCGCGAAAAAGGGAAACTACAGTACGAGGGGATGGATATTTCGCTATACCCAGATTTCACCACCAAAGTCCAGGAGGAGAGACGACGCTTTGCCCCGTACAAACAGCAGCTAAGTGAACTTGGCTTGGACTACGCCATGCTGTACCCGGCACGACTCCGCATTAACAGGCAAGGCCATTCTCACTTTTTCACTGACCCTAAGGAGCTACAAAAATCCCTGAAGGTGTGGGCCAGGGAGCGACGTGGGAGTCCGGGGCCCCAGTCGTCGACGACGGGAGGCAACAACGACCTGGAGGAGCAGGATTGATCCGGAGTAGGAATCTACAGGCTGGACCGATGCACTGGTGAGACTATTACCGTGGCGAGCCCCTGGGGGAGCGGGTGACTCTTCTGGCACCTCGTTTACGCCCAGTCGGAGGGTCCCGCCACGTTACCCTGGGGTGAGACTTGTACAAGAGGGGCTGAACATGCTGGAGGGTGCCCTGGCTAGACCTTTGACCATAGACAACTAAGAGAGAACCGATTTGCTGGGGTATACTCTTCGGGGCGGGGGCGGGGAGGGCCACTGCCGCTTTGCTGCTTAGGCGATCAATGGCCACTGTCACCATTTGCATGGGGGGTGATGGCGAAGGGGCAATTACAGATAGCTGCCTATTGGTGGCCGCAGGAGACGGCCAGTAGCGAGACTTCATAGGCTCCCTCTGCCCTAGCGCGGTCAGCAGATACGACCCACAGTGGGTCTAGGTTGGGAATTTCAATGAGTTGCAGTTTGGAGGGGGGGGGGGAGGGGGAGGAAACAGGGAGCTCGGTCAGACCAGGTTGGGGTCGGTTGGCTGTGGGAGGGGGGGGGGGGGGGGGGGACGAGGGAGTTCAGGAACGGGGGGCTTGGGTAGGGGGGGACACGGTTGTACTCCGAACAATTACTTTGCTGGTTGGTGGTATACTGTTGCCACGTGTTCTGGGTGTCCACGATGTGACGCAATGCATTGACTATGGCTAATACACGTCCGAGGAACTCGACTAAACACTGAGTCCCTCAGAGCGCTGACGTGGAACGTCAGGGGCCTTAACGATTATCGCAAATTGCGCAGGGTCCTACACTATCTACAAAGACACTATACAGACTTGGCTCTGCTGCAAGAGACACACCTTCCCAACAGTAGTCGGATGCTCTCTTACAAGGGGCTCCAAGGCAACATTTCACACACGGGCTTTACCACACATGCAAGGGGGGTCCTCACATGGGTCAACCCGAGAACGGGGCTTCACCTCACGTCACTGTGCGCTGACCCGGAGGGAAGATTTGTCCTGAGCAGATGTGTGGGTAAGGGACACGACTTTGTAGTAATGAATGTGTACGGCCCTAACTATGACTGCCTGATTTCTATGCTGCTGTGGCAGGACGTTGTGTAGAAATGAATTCCACCAAGATGTTATGGGGGGGAGACTTCAACTTGATATTTAATACTGAACTGGACAGATCAGCGAGCCCGCCTAGACGTCCTGCGGCAGCGGTGTTGCAAATGCAGGAAGAGCTGGTGCGGCTGGGGTTGGTGGACGTCTGGAGGGAGAGGCACATAGACAAGGGGGGTTACACCCACTACTCCGCTTACCACGATATCCACACCAGGATAGACTATTGGATGACCACACATGCCCTATTAGAGATGGTCCGTGGCTGTGAGGTGCTACCCCGCACGCTGTCCGACCACTACCCGCTACTATTGACACTCAGCTCCCCCAAACTAAGGATCCCGCCATTCATGTGGCGTTTTCCCCCGTATTCATTGCTAGACGAGACATTCCGGGGTGACCTGGGGGAGAAAATTGACAGTTACTTTGAAACGAATATTGGATCAGTTGACAGCTTTCGCACGGTGTGGGAGGCATTCAAAGTTTTCATTCGGGGAGTAGCCATGTCCAAGCACTCCGGTGTTCTAAAAACCATTAGACAACGACTGACACACTTGGAGGGGCAAATTGCCGAAATAGAGAGACAACAAGTGGTCGGCATACTAACAGAGGGAGCTGGAAACCTGCAGGAGCTACTGAAGGAATTCCAAGACGAGCCAGACAGAGAGGTCCGTCACCTGGGCAAGTACGCAACAGCAAGAGTGTACGGGGAGGGGGAGCGACCTGGCTCCCTACTAGCCAAACTCATGAAAGGGGCCAGGAGACTACCAATGGTCACAGAGTTGCAAACGGGCGCAGGTGACATACTCACGGAGGAGGGGGAGATACTCACAGAATTCAGGGACTTTTACAGGGACTTGTACACCACCAAAATCTCTGGGGTAGAAGACCAAATCGATCACTACTTAAGCTACATTAAAATGCCGTTCCTCGAGGACTGGCAGAGAGACTTCCTCAGATACCCAATACAACAGGATGAAATATCAGAGTCAAGTCAAGTCATGTCATAAGATTTGTATAGCGCACTACATACCCAGAGGGTTTCAAGGCGCTTAGGAAGGGGAGGAGGATTATTTGTCAAATATCCACGTTTTAAGCTGCTTTCTGAACGCTAGGTGGTTCTGGGTGAGGCGAAGGTAAGCGGGGAGTGAGTTCCATGTTTTAGCAGCCAGATATGAAAAGGATCTGCCTCCCATGGTGGTCTTGTTGATGCGAGGTACAGTGGCGAAGGCTTGGCTGGAAGAACGTAGTTGGCGGGAGGGGGTGTAGAAGGACAGTCGAGAGTTGAGGCAATCTGGATAGTATGAGATCTGACAGTGCACCCGGGGCAGACGGCCTGACAGTGGGTTTTTATAAAGCATTTAAGGATAAGCTACTACCGCATCTATCGTCGCTATTCGATGATATTTGCAAAGAAGGTACCATGCCGCCCTCCATGAGAGAGGCCATCATTGTAACGATACTAAAACCGGGTAAGCCACACACCCAAGCGAGTTCTTACCGCCCACTATCCCTCCTGAATGTGGATGCTAAGCTGTATGCAAAGGTGTTGGCAGCCCGTCTGGCTATGGTCGCCCCAGAACTGGTAGCGCCGGAACAGGCCGGCTTCATCCCGTCACGTAACCTCACATATAATATACGACGGTGATGGGGGCCATCCAGCACACCCGGCAGGACTCCAAGGCCATCGCGGTATTTCTCAATATGGAGAAGGCATTTGACTCTGTGGAGTGGCCGTTCCTTAGCAGGGTCCTTAAGAAACTAGGACTGGGCGATCTCTTCCTACAGCTTCTGGGGGCGCTTTATTATAGGCCTACGGCCCGAATCCGCTTGGGCGACACCGTCTCCGAACCGTTTGAGATTAGCAGGGGCACAAGGCAGGGCTGTCCGCTCTCCCCACTACTCTACGCCCTGGTGGCGGAACCACTGGCCTGTGCAATCAGAGAGTACCACTCCTATGAGGCTATCGATTACCCTACTTACAAGATAGGGATATCCACTTACGCAGATGACACCTTACTGTACGTTCGGGACCCGGCTAACAACCTCTCCTCAGTCTTGAGGGAAGTGGTCCGCTTCGGAGCCTTATCTGGGCTACGAGTGAACTGGCCCAAATCAGTGGCGTTCCCCCTCACCCCTGTTACCACCCCTTTTGACATGGACTACCCGCTCCAGTGGTCGACGGACCCAATACGCTACTTGGGAATCATGCTTCACACTAACCCGGACGTCATGATTAGGGAGAATTATGGCGTAGCGTATAGCAGGCTGTCCGACGAGGTTGAGGTTTGGTGCAGGCTGCCACTGTCCCTGATGGGGCGCATAGCCATAATCAAAATGGTGGTTCTCCCCTGGTTCCTGTTCCTCTTCAATAACATCCCAGTCGTGTTATCTAAGTCCTTTTTCGCCACCTTGACTAAACTCCTCATTCGCCTAGCCTGGGGGGGAAAGCAACCTAGAGTGAAATGGGAGACCCTCATGTTGCCGTATGAACAGGGGGGACTAGCAGCGCCAAATTTGGAACGGTACTATAGGGTCGCGCAAGCTGCCCATCTACACACGTGGATCCACGGCAGTCCGGACATTCCACACGTGACACTGGAAAGACTGTTCGCGGACCCGGTACCCCTTCCTGCGACTGTATGTGGCCCCATGGACCGCAGAGTGGGGACGTTAGACTCCCTGCTTACCACCAATCACGCATGGCACTCACTGCTGCGGAAACAGGACAAAGAACTGCTATATGCGCAGAACCTGCCTATTCCATGGGCGCTATGGCTACCAACGTTGGCAGAAGCGGGGGTCTGCAAGGCTCTCCGAGACCTCGGTGCCCACAAAATGGGAGATCTATTTGAGCACGGGACAGTCAAGACGTGGGAACAGCTCACAAGGGGAGGAGCACATCCTTCGCTGCTCCAGCGCTTCCAATTCCACAGAGTGCGAAGCGCCTTCCAGGAATTACTGGGATCTGACCTGCAGGAGCCACCAGAAGTTCCGGAGCTGGCATATGTCATTGCTACGGAGGCACCCCAGAAGCTTATTACCAAACTCTACAAAATAGGACATGAACACACTGCGTCACACTACACAAAAGCGCGTTTGGCCTGGCAGGCCGACCTCGGAATGCAGATCCAAGACGACATGTGGGTTTACTGCTGTGCGGCCACCAGAAAAATTTCCTTGAACGGACGACATCGCCTGGTCCACTTTAAATAACTTCAGCGTGTGTACTATACGCCGGAGAGGCTGCATAGGTATGGACTCCGCGACACACCGGAATGCGAGAGATGCCACGCTCCTGTGGCAGACTTCTTACATGTGGCCTGGGCGTGCCCAGCTGTGCAGCGTTTCTGGCACAGAGTCTTTGCCGAAATGAGCACAATAGTGGAGCTGGAGCTGACCATTGACCCTGCCCTAGCACTTCTTGGATACACGAGGACAGTACCGGTGGCGGTGAGGAAACTGTTGGGCATGGGCATGCTCCTAGCAAAGAGAGTAGTGGCAATGTGTTGGATGAGGGGCCCGCTCCCCACGCTGAAGAGATGGTCCAACGACATGATGTATTGCAACACACAATCTGAACTGTATGGCGAACTGCTCCCTCCTAGGAACAGGCCCAGAAACTTCTGGGCCTTATATCAAACTTACTTGAACGCCCAAGACACTGATGAAGAACCCGCAGTACCAGAGGGGGAGGGACACTCAGATACACACGATGGGGACCTACAACTAGAATAGCGTTGTAGCTGAGGGGACACAACACTACAGATGCCCGATTTCGGGTGGCAACAGTACGGACGCGCCCCCACCCCGTCCCGAGGATTTGGGCGGGTAGAGCGTAGGGCGCGATACACACACTAGCAAACAACAACAGACACTAGGAGCACCACTGGGGAAGTTGGGGGGGGTGGAGTGGGTGTTCGGGGGGAGGTTGGGGGGGGGGGCGAAAAAGTTTTTAAAAGTATTGCTTTTCCAAGTCTGTGCACGGAGCAGAGCTAAGTACGCCAAAAGCGAGACCTGCTAAAGAGACGCCATGTATGCTTTTACTTTTTCCATTACTAATTATTCATTTTGCAGAACATGTGTTATTTAAGTTACGGTACAGCCGGCCCAGGATGGGTTGTAGGCGTTTAGCTCTGTATGTATGGCATTCTGTGATCAAAATAAAATAAAAATAAAAATAAAAAAAATCATTGATAAAACGCAGCCAGGAGACTATGTTTTGGGTGCAGGCCTGTTCATTCTTCCGCCTAAAGACCAGTTCGTCCCACCAGCCCATAAAGAGACAGGCATAGCTGGGGGAGAAACTGGCCCCCATTGCTACACCCTGCACCGGTTGGTAGAATTGGCCATTAAAGAGGAAATAGTTATTCTCTAGACAAAATGATAACATGTCAAGTAACATCCTAGTATGTTCTGCATATTCCACTGGTCTAGTATTCAGAAAAAATTCTGCAGCTCTCAGCCCATCTCTATGCTTTATAAAAGGTATAGAGTGAGCTGACGTCTAATGTCACTAGTAATAAATTATCACTCCACGAAATGTTATTGATTTACCCAAGGAAATCAGAGGTGTCCTGTACATAAGATGCAAGGTTTTTCATGTGTGCCTGTAGGAAGTAGTCAATATATCTTGAAAGATTTACCAAGGGGCCCCCACATGCTACAATAATGGGTCTTCCTGGCGGGGAGACATGGTTTTTATGAACCTTAGATATAAAATAAATATAAGGTACCAGTGCATGTTCTTTCTTGATGAACTTATATTTGTCCCAGTTCAAGAGTCCCAATCCTTTCCACCCTAGTAGACTTCGGAGTAACACCTCTTGCTTGGCTTTATATTTCGAAGGAGTGCTTTTTCTATAACAAGTTACGTCATTCAATTGGCTTGTGCTTCCTTTAGATAGTCTAATACTGGCCATAAAACAATATTTCAACCTTATCTGCGTATAACCAACTCGGCCTTCTACAGTTTAGAGATTAATTGATGGTATATTCTTTCAGAGTTTGAATATTTCTTCCTTGTTTTATTGTTTGCGTGAGTCAATTTTTTGATCTGAGTCACTACGTGTTCACTAAAAGTGTCCAGCCCATCATGAGCTACAAGAGGAATACATTTTGATTTTGGTTTAAAGGGTGTTTCCCATTTACTTTGCCCCGTTGTTACTGCTTCTTGTGTATTGATATCTTCTCCTAGAGCCAATTGACACATATCTTTATACACACTTATATCGGAGATCACAAGGTCTGGAGCTTCATTGCCGGTTGTTTCATTTACTTTATTTTCCTTGGCCGGTTTTTGTAAATGAAACTTTTTAAGCTTTAATTTGCGGATGAATTGATATACATCAGCTCTAGTTCTGGTACATGAAAAGCTGGATTCAGGACAGTAGCTTAAGCCCAAACTGAGCAGTTGTTTTTCTGCTTCCGTCAAGTTA